>NC_052149.1:221536071-221836071 GCF_902713615.1 Scyliorhinus canicula | reverse complement strand
CCGTCCATTAGACTGAGGAAGGGGCCATAAGGGTACACCAACGACGACCAGGATATGCAGAATTCTTTGGTCCTTCAGTGAGCTGATGGACACATTGTGCTGCAGAAGACTGCGTCTTTCTCGGGAGACAGTGCAGCATGTGTGACATATCCCCTGAGACATGGTACCTCATGGCAGAGGAGGACATTGCTCCAGTGTCTGTGAAGGTCATGGCTGCCCTCAATTTCTATGCAATTGTGTCATTCCGGGCTCGAGTGGGAACCTGTGTGACATGCCAGCCCAGGTGCACCAAGGAGGTCCCGGAAGCTTTAAATAACAGAGGCTTTATATGTTTCAGGAGTGACATCTTTTAATGGTAAACATTTCATGTGACAATTATCCATTCCCTGACAACGATTACCGACTTCATCAATGCCTACTCAGTGCTCCTATAACTTCTTAAAATTCTGTGGTCCGGTGCTACGCCTAACTGTATCTAACTGTATCCCCAGAATGCACATCATGGATGGATGCAGCTTGCCACCTTCAGCACCCTGTGGCCTTTGATATGCTTGGCGGTTGACCTCTTTAGGGTCTGGAGCCAGAGCACCCTGGCCGACTTACTGGTGTCACAGGTGTTCATCCTGTTCTGCTCGCTGCCCTTGAGATGTGCTGGTGTCAGGAGGGGCTGGGGGATGGGGGTATACAGAACAAGAGACTGCCTGAGTTTCCTTTGTGGAATGTCGTGGGGTGGGCTCTTGTGTTTCCTCCTCCATTGGGGTGCTTGTGGGCCCCTGGTTGCTTCCATGGGACAGAGTGAGCTCCAGAAGCCTCTGAGTCATCTGGCACTGCCAGTCCTGGAAGACCCCCATTGTCTGCAACATGGAGTCGAAGCCCTCAGCGATGGTCCTCTGTGACTGGGCCAAGCTCTGGAATGCCTTGCCAATACAAAGTTCAAGGTGTCAACTTATGTTCCAGGTTTTCCACTATTGTCACCACACTTGCACTGTTGGCCTGGGTGCCAAGCAATGCCAGCACTCTCTCCTGCACCTGAAGCAGTTGCAGCATATCACTGACAACCCTTCTGAATCTCACGGCTCTGCAGCTGGATTCTCCGCTGGCGGGATCCTCCGATTTGCCCATTCACGCCAATGATTTCCCGACGGGTGGGGCGCCAACAATGGGAATTCCCTTTGGCCAGCTGCCGGGATGGAGAATCCGCTGCCGGCGGGGGCGCCGCACCGGAAAACGAGTGCGATGGGACGGAGAATCCACCCCTGATTTTTCATCTCGAGCAGCTCAGGGTGAACCTTGTCCAGAGGTTCGGCATCTGGCTGGAACCCAGCTGAGAACTGGGATCCAGCAGATCTCTGACTGCTGAGTCCCTTGGAAGTTCCTGCCTCCACCTGTTGTGTATCAGCAGCTGTGTGCTGCTTACCAGATAGTGACCCAGAAGCCTGTCCACTAATCTGGCCCACCAAGCTGTATGATTCTGCGCTGGTGGAAGGTTTGGCTGATAGCTGTGATGCATTGCTGGTGATCTCGGAGCTCTCTTCCGAGGTGGTTTCTTGGGTGGCGGAGGGAAATTACTCCGGATGGTCCATCAGATGATGATCCTACAAGGCAAGAGACATGGCAAGATCAACAACTCACTTCAGATAGATCAGCTGGATGAAGGTGCAATGGATCCTCACTTCTCTGGTGCAGACCAGCCTCACTCTCAATCACTCCTCACTCCTTGTCCATCTCTGCAATCTCCAGGGCTCATTCCGCACAGGGGCTGAGGACTCACAACCCTGGACACCACCCTCACCCCCCAGCCCCCCATCCCCGGTCTTCTCCCTCTCCCTCTTATTATGGGCTATCTTCTCCCATTGGGACAACGGGAAGGACATTGTGAGCCAGACGCCTGGTGGGTCAGGGGCTCTATAGCAGGTGACATGTGTGGGCACTGTGACTGGACAGAAAGGGGTTGTGATGATGAGTGCCAGAGGGGTTCTGAGGAACAAACTGGCTCGTTGGCTGTTGGGAGGGTGCAGCCAATGAATCGGAGGTTGGAATCCAGGTGGCAGTCAGGACAGATGGCAAGAGGAAAGAGGTGGTAACTTATCCTTGTAGCTCGTAGGAAGTCATTCATCTTCTTTTGCATTTGCCACTGTGTTGTTGGGTCTCCTACTCCCTCAGGGGTAGAGGGTACCCCGCCTCTCATCCAAGGTGTCCAGAAGCCTGGCTGGGTCTGAGCTGAGAAAGCAAGGAGCAGGTCTCCATTCTGCCATCCCCTTGGCTTGACTGGGAGGGAGGGCTGAGGGACCGTTTAAAAGTCGCTGTCCATTGTTATCTGTGAACAGCTGAGCCCCAGGTTGGGCAAATCAGATGCCTGGGGACTCTGGCTCAGTGTGATTCACCTGGGGGATCACATTGTGCACTAAATGTGGCTGAATTGCAATCTGAATTGTGCCCATCCACCTGGGGGGGGGGGGGGGGGGGGGGGAGATCACACTGTGGTTCCCATCCAAAATGACTTAGTCTGCGACATCTTCAACTTCCCCTTCTGTCCACTGCAGCGTTGTTGGTGCAGGGACTGGAGAACAGCTGACCAATCAGATTGTCCAGCAGCTCTCTAAGGCAAGATGTCCTCCCGAGTGAGGGGCGGAAATCTCACCTGCAGCCAATCCACACACATGGAATGCAAATTGGCTCCTGGGCCATCAGAGTTGGCAGGGATGTGTTCCTTGCCGACGCTTCGAATGGTGGGAAAGAATATTTCTTCAGCTTCTGACGCAATCAGGCACACCACAACATCTGCCTCAGCTGATCATCATCTTTGCATCTGACACTAGCTCCAGATCCCCATCAATAATTCTATTCCTCTCCCTGGCCATCAGTCTCAAGTAGAGCCAGATGGTTTGCATGTTTGACTTTGTGTTTGACACCAGATTGAGTTTCTGAACCAAATATTCTCCCTCGTAGAATCATAGAATCCCTACAGTGCAGAAGGAGGCCATTCAGCCTATTGGTTCTGTGCTGGCCCTTGGAAAGAGCACCCCAAGCCCCCACCCTATCCTCATAACCCAGTAACTCCACCTAACCTTTTAGATACTAAGGGCAATTTTAGCGTGGCCAATCCACCTAACCTACACATCTTTAGACTGAGGGAGGAAACTGGAGCACCCGGAGGGAACCCACATGGACACGGGGAGAAAATGCGAACTCCACAGTGAGTCACCCGAAGCCAGAATTGAACCTGGGTCCCTAGTGCTGTGAGGCAACAGTGCTAACCACTGTACCACCGTGCCGCCCAAATAAAAATCTTGAACTTCCGTAACGTGGTGATGTTACGGAAGTTACGTCTTCACCCATGCCTTATTGAACTTCCTTTTGAAACGCTCAGCTTGAAGTGATTGGAAATAAAAATCACAAGGGAAGTAATTGTGAGGGTTTTTTATTTGCTGCATCCCTTGTGCATTATTTACAAGTCAAAATCTACCTCAACAGGTTGAATTTTAGAGTTGCAAAGAGTTTGGATACTCTTCGGAACAGTAACAATTTTGTTCTATATTGTAAATTAAACATTTCAAAGAAAATATTCAGAGGTTTGCTCTAAATACAGATCACAGGAAACCTTCACAATTGATTCACCGTGTCACTACTGATACCAAGAAGAGAAATTCTTGCCTCATGATGTCTGCCGTCCTCGAACAAACCCAGTTGTTGCTGTCAGTTTCAGCTCCTATCTCATTCCCTCCCCATCTGTCTGACATCTGTCTGAAAGCTCAGCCACCCCTATCGAGGCCTCCATCCTCTCTCCTGCATTCTCGGTGGCTGCTCCTGCCTTTATTTCTGTGGCACGGACGCTGCTCTTTTCTGTTGGTTTAGCCTTACGTCCTCCTTATGCTGCAATGAGAGAAATGTGGGCAGGCTGTACCAGCGTGTAGAATGGCTGCGTAGGCGGCCAACCACTTTCTTTCCTCATTCAGATTTCTGAGATGATCTAATTAAAACAATCGGCATTATTGCAAGGATGAGGGCAAGAGGAGCTAACGCTGCAATGAAAAGTGGAGCTGGTAATGAAACAGACAGGAAGGTGTACAAATGGCTCAGAGGTAAAGGGATGAAATTGGCTCCCTCCATTGTGCACAAAGTCTGATTTCCTTTATAAACATAGAAGATAGGAGCAGGAGGAGGCCTTTTGGCCCTTCGAGCCTGCTCTGCCATTCATCACGATCATGGTTGATCATTTACTTTGGCTGCTGATTCGCTGTCATACAAAAGCGGAACTTGCATTTATGTCCAACTTTGTGCAACCTCTGGCTGTTCCCATTTGTTTTACAGTCATTGAAGTGATCTTGCAGTCATTGTTGTTATGTAGGAAATGCACCGGCCAATTTGTGCACAGCAGAAACGCAATGCAACAGTGATCAGATAATCTATTTGCTCTTCTTCAATGTAGAACCAAGGGTACTTCTGTGTTCACCTGTCATTTGATGTTTCATCCAAAAGACGGTGATCGACAATGTAGCACTGTGGAACTGCACTGATGAGTCAGGCTGGAATTTTTGCCGATTGCTCTAAACTGATATCGTGTTACTGGCATAAACCAATTTCAGCCTCATAGTCTTCCCTTGTGGGAAGATCCCAGGTAGATCCCTAGTCTGTATTAAAGTAGTTCTCTCAAATAAGCCAAAGCAGCAATAAGGCTATTCGCAGTGCGTCGGTGCTAGGGAAGAGGAAATCATGCAGGATTCCTGCTTCTGATCATTGTACATTATTGCTCTACCCCTCAAACGCCCACACTGGAAGGGGGCGGGTGGGGTGCTGGGTGAAGCTAAGCTTGTTTTCTTTTCACAATTGGGTAGGTAGGCTCCACTTGCTATCAAGATGAATGTTTTTGTGACGTATGAGAAACCTTCATGGAACGGTCCCTCAGCAAGGAATCAACTCCTTCAGGAGAGGAGGGGGGGGCAAAGAAATCTGCTGGAAGCAGAGTTACTCCATTGGAGATAGGGCGCCCAATGCACCAGGATTATTCTGGAGTTTCCAGGAATTAAAGGTTAATTCCTTGGACACTGCTGGGAGACACTCAGGAGAAATTTCTTGGGGGGTGGGGGGGGGGGGGGGGGCTGGAATTAATGTTACCATTGTGGTTTGCTATTTTTCTCACAAAACTTGCATTTATACATGGCCAAAATATTGGAGATGCGGCAAAAAGGTTGGTTGACCGTGTGGAATGGTTAGAGACGGGAGGTCAGGGGATATCATAATCAGACACATATGAGAAGGAAGGATACCCAATCAAAGGGCAAAAGGAAAATTTGATGAATGGCGAGAGGGTGTTACACACCCTCTTGTAAAAGTAGGATAGGCAAATGTAAACCTCAGAACATATAGCGGTAGGAAAGGGAATTTATGGAGCAAGTGAGGAGGAGGAAGAAACGATTTGTCCCCAGTGACACATTGTGACGTTGAAATTTGTGAAGAATAGATAACTCATGCACAACCGATCAAGGGATGTGTGATGATGCGCGCACCAAATACTCAGATGTATAAGTGGTATCCTTCTCAATGCATTGTATATTTTAGCTTGACCTTAACTGCAAAGCCTAACCTGATGGGTGTGCAGTGGAGGGACAGAAAATATCAAATATGCCGACCTATCTGAGGTCAGACCGTTGCCATGAACAACCTCTTTTGTTTGTTGGAAACTCGCTTGTTTCCACGGTCGTTGCTATTTCTGCCAACTCGGGTCGGATGCAATGAGCTGCAAAGTGAAAGTTATTTTTAGCACAGTGCTGTGGGAACATTAAAGGAAGAACGAAAAAGCCAAATCATTTGCTAATTCCAATTGGTATTTCCAAACTCCACATTTTCCTGAACGTTATTAGCTGAGATTTCATCCCCGTGAAACAACTATCAGAGGAAGTGCCACAGTCATTAAACTTAGAATAGTACTCCATAGAATACGTACAGTGCAGAAGGAGGCCATTTGGTCCATCGAGTCTGCACTGACCCTCCGAAAGAGCACTCGATCTTGGCCCACTCTGCTGCTCTATCCCTGTAATTGATCATAGCCAATCCACCCAATCTGCTCATCAATGCCCCTTAATGCCACTCTGGGGCAATTTAGCATGGCCAATCCCCCCAAGCTGCACAGCTTTGGAGTGTGGGAGGAAACCGGAGCACTCGGAGGAAATCCACGTCGACACGGGGAGAACGTGCAAACTCCACACAGTCACCCAAGGCTGGAATCGAACCTGGGTCTCTGCCACTGTGAGGCAGCAGTGCTAACCACTGTGCCACCGGGCCGCCTGATCTGTTAAATCCTATCTACACATATATCTACTGAAACTCTCCTCATCCTGATAAAGTTTTCAAACAAATGGTACTACACTAAAATAGGTTAATTAGATCCACATGATTTTAGCACTACAGTTGTGACTGTGCTCACTGTTTCTTGTTCACAAAGCCTGCCCCTGCAGCTGTACCACACAGCTGCGTTTGAGCCTCTGTAATACTGCACCATGGCGCTTGCCACTGTAGCGTACACCCTTCCAGCTAAGCTAGCCAGACAGCTTAGCAGAGCATTACATATACAGAGAAGTCATTCCGTCCCCCGGACACATACCTCAGGGTGACAGATGAAATTCAGATGTCAGAAACCAGGAGGTGGACTTTACTGAACAGCTCTTTTTGTAATCTGGAGTCTGTGGTGGAAGCAGAAACAAGGGGGAGTGGGGTGATGCACAGCAAAGGAGGGGGCAGGGTGGGAATGCCTGAAAGCAGGAAAATGGAAATCATAGAGAGAAAGTAAAACAACTTTTGTGTGAGTCTACGGCTAATGGGAACAGACACAAACAACAACAACTTGTATTTATTTAAAAAATAAATAAATTTAAGTATCAATTTTTTTTTCCCAATTAAGGGACAATTTAGTGTGGCCAATCCACCTACCTCTCACATCTTTGGGTTGTGGGGGCGAGACCCACCCAAACATGGGGAGAATGGACAGCACGGTAGCACTAGTGGATAGCACTGTGGCTTCACAGCGCCAGAGTCCCAGGTTTGGTTCCCCGCTGGGTCACTGTCTGTGCGGAGTCTGCACGTTCTCCCCGTGTCTGCGTGGGTTTCCTCCGCGTGCTCCGGTTTCCTCCCACAGTCCAAAGACGTGCAGGTTAGGTGGATTGGCCATGCTAAATTGCCCTAAGTGTCCAAAAAGGTTAGATGGGGTTATTGGGTTACGGGGATGGGGTGGAAGTGAGGGCTTGAGTGGGTCGGTGCAGACTCGATGGGCCGAATGGCCTCCTTCTGCACTGTATGTTCTATGTTCTATGAATGTGCAAACTCCACACGGACAGTGGCCCAGTGGCCGGGATCGAACCTGGGACCTTGGCGCAGAGCTAACCACTGTGCTGCCGTGCTGCCCCAAACAACTTGCATTTATATAGCATCCCAGAGTGTACATAAAACAAAATTGGACTGCAAATAACCCAAGGAACTATTAGGGCCTTGCCAAAAAAAGGAAGGTTTTTCAAAGGAACTTAAAGGAGGAGACAGCGGTTTAAGGAGAGATTTCCCACGTTGTATCATTGTGTTAATAACCTTTACAGGATATTAACTGATGGTGAGAGCAATGACTAAAGGGAGGCATGTTACTGGCAAGATGGCCACAGGCTGGAGTCACTTTTATCTAGCACATAGGGGTATCAATTGTTTCTACTCAGCATAGCTCGTAACTGCTGGGGCCTCTCCAACATCTCCCCACATTCCAGCCCGCATTGAGTGTAGCCTGGCACACAGGCTGTAAAAGGTAGCAGATCTGTTAATGGCTTTGACTATGTGAGTAATGGCAGACAACACTTCCCTGACTGACTGCGAGGGAGTCCTTGGGCATCTGCTTCCTTTTATCTGAGTAGGCGGAGCAATATTGATAGCACAACTGTATCTTAGTCCCTCAGGGAGACAGGCATAAGATTAAATTCTTTCCATAACACTAATAGTAACAGAGGACTGTTAACTCCTTAAACAGAGTCATGAGTCTATTAATGGTCACCCCGCAGACTCGCGTGGCCAATAAGTTCTGTCTCCACTAACAGGCTGGAGAAACCTTTAATATTTTCCATATGTGACGGATGACAGTTCAAATAGATGTTATTTAGAAAAAAGATTTCTGTCTCTTTAGGACTCAGAATGTTTAACTTGCTGAATGATTTCACAGTCAAATTTATTATCCTGCGAGATTAGAACAATCTAACCTGCAGATTACCTTAATGCAGCTTTATTTTAAAATTGTTAATGAACAGGTCAAATGTACTGAAGCTGCAAGTAGAGATGTCTGTTTGGAGATTAAAAGTTTTATTCAGAGCAAGTTTGTTGACAAGCCTAAAAAATTTTTTATGCTGAATTGTGAGAAAGCTACCAAATATTAGCAGTTTTCTCTTTCCTGTATTTTTTCCCTATTCTCTTAAAATAGAATCCCTACAGTGCAGAAGGAAGCCATTTGGCCCATCACATCTGCACCAACAGGAATTTCTGCTGTCAATGCATTCCCTCCCATGGGTTTTCCCAATGGTGTGGGGTGGCTTCAATGGCCATTCCCCATTGACAGCAGTGGGATCAGAGAATCCCACCTCCCACTCCCCAGAAACATGAGGCTGGGGTGGGGGGGGGGGGGGGGGGGGGGGGGGGCTGCAGAATCCCGCCCCTAATGTGGTGAAATACAGGAAATGCGACAGTGAATTGGAGCACTGCAAGATCCCATAAACAAAAATGTAATATTGACCAGATAATCCGTTTTGTGATCTTAAGTACATGGGTGTAACTGTCCTTCCGGTTATTCCCTTTGTTCCCTTTTATTTTATTTTATTTTATTGTTTTTGGCCTGTGGACTCACAATCAGGATGTGCCTTTAAGAAGATGGCTCAGTTGAAACAGCCTGCTTGCCAGGATACTGCGTTCCCAAGTTTTGTATTTTGGAGAGGAGAAACCAGATTCCTCAGCACCGAGAGGATCCAAGGAAGCAGCTATGGAGGGACTCAGTTCAAGCCACTGGTTAACTGACAATCAGTGGCTTGGCCTGGGACAGTGTTCTACCTGACAACAGTTAGTGATTGGTTCCTGTGTGATGCTTTTCTGAGAGAACTTGGCAAAAGTGTTTAGACCTTGGAAATGAAAGGAACTCCCTTTCTCTTTCTCTCTCCTGCTTGCTCAAGTGACAGCTGCTCTATTGATCTGAAAGCAGTGAGTGCCTGGCACGCCCTTTCTGTGAACTTGAAATGATGCTGAGTTTGCAGAGAAAGTAGACAACCTTGCCAGAGAAAACCATTTCAAGTTAGAAGGAAGAAGCACCAAAACAAAAGCCTGAACTTCAGAAAGACATTGAGGGGAAGACAAGGGCATCAAGAATCCTTATCCTTTTATCTTTATTAATATTTTTATTTCCATTTCCACCTTTCCCCTCTTGTGTTTTATGTGTGTGCATGTGTGTCTAGAGAGAGTGGGATGAGTTAGAAAGAGGGGGGTTGGTAAAGGGGTCGTAGATAGTCATTTACATTTTCTGTCTGTTTAATTGTAATACTGGCATAATAAAAGGTTTCTTGTGTTTTAAAGTTACAAACCTGATGACTGTATGAAATGAAAATCGCTTATTGACACAAGCTTATTGTCAAATGAAGTTACCGTGAAAAGCCCCTAGTCGCCACATTCCGGCGCCTGTTCGGGGAGGCTGGTACGGGAATTGAACCGTGCTGCTGGCCTGCCTTGGTCTGCTTTCAAAGCCAGCGATTTAGCCCTGTTCTAAACAGACCCCAGCCAGTTTATTGAGCTCAACCAAGGACCTCAGGTATTTTAAATAAAATCCAATTTCACCTGTGGTGTGACTTTGCGTCAAGTGGGGCTGGAATTGGCCACATACTAGCCCAGGGTGTCGTGACACAGGTAAGGCAAGTGGTTAAAAGAAAACAAAATATATTTAGTGGAATTCATTCAGCAGTTATGCCCCACTTATCACACAGTGCTGTGCCTCAGCTAAAGATACTAAGGCCACAACATTGTAAGACAGCATTCCTGGTACAGAATCATTTCAAACTGGAACACAGATCGGAGAACAGGATACCGAGGTCAGGGTCCCCGGTTGGCAATACTTGTAATTTTCTGGACTGGAGTCTCATACTTTTATGAAACTAAATAGTAGGTGAACAGTAGGTAATGTGTTCGCATGATGTACTTCAGTTAAAGTCATGTGCCGATGAATTTAATTAAGATCGCTATTGTCGGGGGTGGGGGAAATCAAAGTTAGCCGCAAATCACTTAGCAAATTTGGGGAAAGTTGAAAGGTACTGTATTATTTGAGGAGAAGTTACTGATTACCATCAATTAGTGGTGGTTCCAAACATTTGTTTTATAAATACCTTTTATTTCAAGACTACTTCAAGGCATAAATCTAACAGTCATACATTGCAGTGAACTCCCCAAGGTTATGGTGACCCTTGGCTATCGGGTACTTCATTTGCTATTTGGGAATTGCACGCTTCCACTGTTTAATCAGATTGACAGGACACAGGCTTGTCTCAAGTCATTTAGTAGCTTGGAGAGCTGACACATTTATTTCAGCTGTAGATCAGCCGCATATTTAGAATTGCAGTACGTACAGACATGCACTATTTTTTCTATAATCCTTAGAAAGAACAAACAGACTCAAAACAACGGCAGATGCTGGCTCCAAGCAATTCACTTGGAACAGGCTTTTGAGAAATTCCTTACAGCAGAATGTTCACACGTAACTGGCAAGATTTCACCAGTCCCTCTCTTGGACATTACACGAGAAAAGGCTTGTATTTCGATGGGCAAACCTGCTTTCACCTCTGACCTTCAACCTTCTCTCTGTTACCATCAATAGTCATTGGTTCTTTGAATAATCCTCTTGTGTTCCTTCCAACATACTCTTGATCCTCTAGGCTTTGAAACCGAGGGCTCAGTGCACCACTTCCTACTGTAACTCATTCACTTCCAGACCTCGAATGAAAGAATTCTTCACATTCCTCAGCTTTTTCTCCATTTTACAACCTGCAGATTTCAAAAGTTGGAACCTGGAACAATTTGTTGGATATCCGCAGTGGCTGAACAAGGTCCAGTACAGCTGTGCTGTTGTTGGCCATGATTTGGATTTGGGTTTGTTTATTGTTACGTGAACTGAGGTACAGTGAAAAGTATTTTTCTGCAAGCAGCTCAACAGATCATTCAGTACATGGAAGAAAAGGGAATTAAACAAAATTCAAGAAAATACATGAGAATACATAATAAGGCAACACAACAATGTAAGAGAACATTGTTGACTTTTCAACCCTGAAAAGAGTTCATGGGTATTTTTTCTAGCTTTCTCAGTGTTCTTCATTTCCCCTTAGTGTAACTCAGGTGTAATTTTAAGACGAGAAATGTAACAGTTGTTATTCCAGGAGCTTACTATTTTTACTGGGCAGAGGTGATTGGCCAAATATAAATGACGGGTTCTTGCCAGGGTGATCACCTCATCATCCGATAGTAGTGACCCTCCTGAATCCCCCGGAGCAGACATCCGCAGATCATCTGTCAATAAGAGGGAAATTCAGGGACAAGTATTCCAATTTCAAACCATACACCTGGAGCAGAACTCCTTTTGGGGCCTCAGAACTGTACGATACCTGAGGTTGGCATCAGAGCTTGAGCCCTTGAGCCGATACAGCAAGTCATCGTACAGAACTTGGTGATACAGTGCACCAGAAATGACCCATAATGCAATGTTCTTCAACACACAAAGAGGCAATGATTTGATTAATATGTTCAATGGCAAACCTTGCTGGACACGGTGGAGTAAAAAAACGTTTCAAACTATATACTTTTGTCCCCATTGCATTTATTACAACCAATAATAAACAATTATGAACATTTCGGTTGAATCCATCTAGACAATAAAACTAAGTTGGAGCAAATTCTAATAATTTTACAACAACATTTTACAGGATCTTCGCCAACAATCACGTGAATTTATGCAGAACATTAGGGTGCCGAAACGGATGTTGAGCCACGAAAGAGATATTGGGAGAGATGGTCAAAATTGGTCAGAGGTGAGTTTTAAGATGGATCTTCAAAGATTGGACGTATGATAACCCAAAAATATGCAAGTTAGGAGCATGTGTAGGCCATTCGGTCCCTCAAGTCTATTCTGCAAGTCAATAAGATCATGGCTGATCGGATTGTGGCCTCAACTCGGCATCCCCCCCCCCCCCCCCCCACACCACACACACACACACACACACACACACACCTCGGTCAATAGCATTTGGCTCCACTCTTCAAGAATCTATCCACCTCTAACTTAAAAATATTCATTGACCCTGCCTTCACCACTCTCTGGGGAAGATAGTTCAAAACACTCATGTCCCTCTGAGGAAAACAAAATTCTTCTTGCCTCCATTATGAATAGGAGACCCCCTTATTTTTAAACTGTGTCCCCTAGTACTAGTTTTTCCCACAAGTGGAAACAACCTTTCAGCATTCACTCTGCCAAGTCCCCTCAGGATCTTATATGATTCAATAAGATCACCTCACATTCTTCTAAGCCAGTGGATGCACGTCCAGCCTAACCAACCTTTCATCGTAAGCAATACCCCCTCCTCTCACCATCCTAGGTGTCAGTCGAGTGAGCCCGCCCACCCAAATAGTTGGGGTCAGGTTATTCCAGACAGTGGGATCCACACAGCACTAGGCACAGTTGCTGATGGTGGGATGAAGGGAATAAGGGACAATTGCTTACATGCTTCCAAGAACTCTGTACTCCTCTAACTCTAGCCTGCTTGCTCTTCCCTAATTTTCTTCACTCCTCCATCAACAGCCACACCATCAACCATCTCAGGCTTAAAGTTTGAAAGTTTCTGCCCACCTGTGAGAGGTTCACCAAGATTTCGGTCATTTGTCGCAATATCTCTGCGTGGCTCCGCACAACAGCTTCTTTGCTAACATTCCTAGGAAGCACTTTTATAGCTTTTATTGCAATAAAGGTATTATATAAAATCTTAATATCGTTGAAACTTAAGGGGCCAAAGTCAGAAGGGTGGAAAGTTCAAGGAGAGGTGGAATTGTAGAGCTGGAGGAGATTGGGGACAGGTCAGAGCGAAAACATGAAGGGAATTGAATGAGAATCTTAAATGTTAGATACTGGGGAGTCAGAAGTTAACACTGAGGAATAAGGTTGGGAATGATGGGCAACCAGGCCGTGGATTGGGATTGCTCATGGATGGCCACATTTTGAATGAGCTGGTGTGCAATGGAAGAATGCGGATCGGCCAGCTCCGGAACAACTGAGTCACACTAAATGGGTTATTCTAAAGCCATGCAGGAGTTCCAGGTCAGCATCTTTCCATCACTTGTACTGCAACAGTAACTTACATTTATGTAGCACCTTTAAAGTACATCCCGAGGCACTTTGCAGGAGCAAAACCAGACATGGATTAGCACCAAGCCAAAGGAGTCCTTAGGACAGGCGGACAAATGCTTTGTCGGAGTGGTAAGTCTTTACAGAGAATTTTGAATGATTAAAGTGAGGTAGCAAGACAAAGGGATTTCGGAAGGGAATTGCAGATCTTCAGGTTTAAACAACAGAAGACACAATGGTCAACGGCTAATTGCTAATACTGATTATGTTTCAACATCGAAGTAGAGATCAAAGCAGCCGACATTCACTTCATTACTCTTCAGATGAACTTTGGCATTGTATTCGCCAGCTGTCCAAAATGACAAGAGAGGACTTTGTGGAATATCGAAAGTAGTTTGTGGGAAATTCAAATAACCCTGAAATGCAAGAGAGCGTGTGAGCAAAATGGCTGATTTATAATTCCAGACTGTGAGCAAAATGCCTGATTTATAATTCCACACTGTGAGCAAAATGCCTGATTTATAGTTCCACACAGTGAGCAAAATGCCTGATTTATAATTCCAGACTGTGAGCAAAATGCCTGATTTATAATTCCAGACAGTGAGCAAAATGCCTGATTTATAATTCCAGACTGTGAGCAAAATGCCTGATTTATAATTCCAGACTGTGAGCAAAATGCCTGATTTATAATTCCACACAGTGAGCAAAATGCCTGATTTATAATTCCACACAGTGAGCAAAATGCCTGATTTATAATTCGAGACTGTGAGCAAAATGCCTGATTTATAATTCCAGATTGTGAGCAAAATGCCTGATTTATAATTCCAGACTGTGAGCAAAATGCCTGATTTATAATTCCACACAGTGAGCAAAATGCCTGATTTATAATTCCAGATTGTGAGCAAAATGCCTGATTTATAATTCCAGACTGTGAGCAAAATGCCTGATTTATAATTCCAGACTGTGAGCAAAATGCCTGATTTATAATTCCACACAGTGAGGAAAATGCCTGATTTATAATTCCACACAGTGAGCAAAATGCCTGATTTATAATTCCAGATTGTGAGCAAAATGCCTGATTTATAATTCGAGACTGTGAGCAAAATGCCTGATTTATAATTCCAGATTGTGAGCAAAATGCCTGATTTATAACTCCAGACTGTGAGCAAAATGCCTGATTTATAATTCCCGACAGTGAGCAAAATGCCTGATTTATAATTCCAGACTGTGAGCAAAATGCCTGATTTATAATTCCAGACTGTGAGCAAAATGCCTGATTTATAATTCCAGACTGTGAGCAAAATGCCTGATTTATAATTCCAGACTGTGAGCAAAATGCCTGATTTATAATTCCAGACTGTGAGCAAAATGCCTGATTTATAATTCCAGACAGTGAGCAAAATGCCTGATTTATAATTCCAGACTGTGAGCAAAATGCCTGATTTATAATTCCAGACAGTGAGCAAAATGGCTGATTTATAATTCCAGACTGTAAGCAAAATGCCTGATTTATAATTCCAGACTGTGAGAAAAATGCCTGATTTATAATTCCAGATTGTGAGCAAAATGCCTGATTTATAATTCCACACAGTGAGCAAAATGCCTGATTTATAATTCCAGACTGTGAGCAAAATGCCTGATTTATAATTCCAGACTGTGAGCAAAATGCCTGATTTATAATTCCAGACTGTGAGCAAAATGCCTGATTTATAATTCCACACAGTGAGCAAAATGCCATGATTTATAATTCCAGACAGTGAGCAAAATGCCTGATTTATAATTCCAGACTGTAAGCAAAATGCCTGATTTATAATTCCAGACTGTGAGCAAAATGCGTGATTTATAATTCCAGACAGTGAGCAAAATGCCTGATTTATAATTCCAGACAGTGAGCAAAATGCCTGATTTATAATTCCAGACTGTAAGCAAAATGCCTGATTTACAATTCCAGACTGTGAGCAAAATGCCTGATTTATAATTCCAGACTGTGAGCAAAATGGCTGATTTATAATTCCAGACTGTGAGCAAAATGCCTGATTTATAATTCCAGACTGTGAGCTAATGCAAAAAAGTGCTAATTTTAACATTTCATATCTCAGGCGGCTGACTATAAGTAACTTTGCTAACATTACACAATATACAACAAATGAATGATTCTCCAATCCTCAGGATCAGGATTTCAGTAAATATGACCTTTTTCTGCCTTTTGTTAAGGGGGAGTCAGAAGGTTTCACAAATATACCTGGAAGGTTTCCCAGCAAATTTGTTTTGGAGGTGGCTGTGTGCACACTGATCTGAATTATGATTCTGCTTGGATCCATCTACCGACTCGGACTAGATGGAATCGTGTTTATAAACGATTCTACCTTCTTTGAATCCTACATTGGGTGGAATTCTCCAGCAGTTGCGATCCACATTCCTGGTGGCAATGCACCCCAGCCCATGGATTTCCCGGCAGCGTGGGGTCGCATCAATGGAAAATCCCATTGTAAGGGACCTTCCTGTTGATTCTCGTATTTCCCATTTCTTTATTTTGCAGTTATCATTTTGATCCAATAATGGCTAATGGGTATATGGTCGATTAGGGGAAGTGAGGAACTCAAAGGTTACAAAAGAGAACATTGTGCTAGTCTTCGGACAGCAGAACTCAGACTTTTCGGCTTCCAAGAGATTGGTGGGACACGGTTCGATTGGTTGGCTGGTGGCCAATAAGTTGGCCAAAAGGCCGCATTCTGCCTGGTGACTGGATCCGACCCAAGTAAGATGATTTTTCAGAGAACTGAGGAAAGCACAGTTGGTTCCTGAATGTTCAGAGGAGAGGACCTCTCTCTCTTTCTCTTTTTATCCAGAAAAGCTGCATAGCTGTACAGAGTCCTGAGTGAAACTCCAGTGAATATCATTACTGATTGAAAGCAGAAACTTCAAACTGAAAGCCTAAATTGAAGGAAGGTGTACTAGAAGACAATCATCTGAAACAAACGCTCTTATCCTTTTTACTATTGCCATTATTTTACACCCTTCTTTTTTCCTCTGTGTTTGTCTGTCTTGTGTGTGTGTAGTGGGTGAGGTGGGTTAAAGTGGGGGGTTAGGGATTAGATAATAGTTAACCTGTTACATTTGCTGCATATTTAATTATAATTATTGTTATTAAAAGGAACAAATTGTGTTTCCATTTACAAAGCCGGTGACTGTAGTTATTGGGCAGCCAAGGGCCAAAGACCTGGGGTGTTTTTTAAAGAATTATTTATTAATTTTAATTGTGCTACAACTCCGGATCAAATGGGGCTGGAATTGACCATGCACTAGCCCAGGGGGTCATAACACCATTGACAAGCGGTGGGAGTCGAGCAGTGATCGGCGCACCGCCAATAAAATACCCAGCTGGTGAACTGGAGAATCCCACTCAATATGTTTGTATTTCGCGAGGAAGTTGGTCAATTCTGCTGATATCACTATGTGGGACTAAGAGCATAAGAAATAGGAGCAGGGTTTAGACCATACAGGCCCTCTAGCTTTCTCCATTATTCAGTAAGATCTTGATCTTGGCCTTCAACTCTGCTTTCCTACCCATTTCCCATAATGTTTAACTTCTATATTGTTCAATAATATGGCGATTTCAGTCTTGAGTCAGTATTTTCAGCTCTGGGGTAGAGAAATCCAAAGATTCACAACCTTCAGAGAGAAGAACTTCCTCCTCATGACCAGCTTTGAACCACCATTGATCCCTGTGGCACCCCATAATTTGCCGATTTTTAAATGGCCAATTCAACCTGATTCTCTTTCCCATTAGCTAGTTATTAATGCTAACGTATTACCCCCAACACCATGAGCTCTTATTGGTGAAGTTTGGTAAAATTGCTAATACAGAAATTTAAATTGTTATTATTGAAATCACATTTCATATCATATCATAGAATTTACAGTGCAGAAGGAGGCCATTTGGCCCATCGAGTCTGCACCGGCTCTTGGAAAGAGCACCCTACCCAAGGTCAACACCTCCACCCTATCCCCATAACCCAGTAACCCCACCAAACACTAAGGGCAATTTTGGACACTAACGGCAATTTATCATGGCCAATCCACCTAACCTGCACATCTTTGGACTGTGGGAGGAAACCGGAGCACCTGGAGGAAACCCACGCACACACGGTGAGGATGTGCAGACTCCGCACAGACAGTGACACAAGCCAGAATCGAACCTGGGACCCTGGAGCTGTGAAGCAATTGTGCTAATCACTGTGCTACCATTGGTGAAATTGTAAAAGAATGGATGGCAGGTCAGAAGATGGGACATGATACAAACAGCAGCAAAGAATGACAAAAAGATTAAAAGACAGGAAAAATTAGAGGATGAGAAAAAGCTAGCTAGAAATATAAAGACAGATAGTAAGAATTTCTAAAGATATTTAAATAAGAAAAGACTTAACAAAGTAACCATTGGTTCTATAGAAAATGAGTCACCATCCTGACTTGGAACAATAGTGCATTCCTCACTGTCACTGGGTCAAAACTGCATCTCCCCACAACCCAGCCTCACTATCAAGGGGTCCCACCTGATAGTGTTTGCCCTCGGCTCCATGGTCAATGCAAACAACAAAGGGGACAGGGAGCAACCCTGTCGAGCCCCTCCCTGCAAGCCAACGTTCTCGGGCCTAAAACTATTCGTGAGTACCGCCGCCAAGGGTCTATGGTACAGCACCTGAACCCATTTAATATATTCCTCCGCCAACCCAAATCTCCACAGTGTGTACACCAGATAATTCAATTCTCATCCAGGGAGATCACCAGCTCGTCTAGTACCTGATCTGGAAAGCCTGGATCACATACAATAACCTTCTAACATTGTCAGTAGAAAACCCACCCTTTATGAACCCCGTCTGATCTTATCAACAATCATAGGTAAAATTTCCTCTCACTGCTGTAATGATATGTATATATGTAGACAAGTAAAGTGTTGATTATTACATCTCAGTGTAACACAACCATTAGAGGGCATCACTAGAGAGATCCCGCTATAAATATGAGAACTCAGAGGATCCTGGCCTCTTCCAACCAGGAATGATTCGACAGTAGAGAGTAAGAGAGATCGATCACAGCATAGTTTAGCAGGTGTAGTTTAAATTAGTTCATACGTTAATATAGATTACTTGATTTCTAGTTCTGTGGAATGTGCAAACTTAATATTAATCAATCTTAATCAATCATTACTCAATAAATAAGTTTTGCGTTAAGTTAAAGATTGCTGGTTTCTTCAGAATCATTCTGGATTATGAAGCAAAGAGTAACGAGATATATCACCAAAGAGTAATATAACAACTGCCCCATCAATACCTTAGACAATAACTTCAAATCAAGATTCAGAAGCGAGATGGGCCTGTAGCAGACACATTCCTCCAAATCCTTGTCTCTCTTCAAAAGCAGAGAGATATTTACCTCCGAAAGCATTGGTGACAGCAGACCTGCCTCAAAGGGGTGACAGTACATATCAACCAATGACTCTATCAACAGATCCCTAAAATCCCTGTAAAACTCACACGTTGAACCATCTGGACCTGGGCCCTTGCCCAGCTGAAGTTCCTTCATGGCCACAACCACTTCCTTTTTAGAGATAGGAGCACTAGGGGCTGGGGCTGGTTTAGCACACTGGGCTAAACCGTTGGCTTTTAAAGTAGACCAAAGCAGGCCAGCAGCACGGTTCAATTCCCGTACCAGCCTCCCCGGACAGGCGCCGGAATGTGGCGACTAGGGGCTTTTCACAGTAACTTCATTGAAGCCTACTCGTGACAATAAGCAATTTTCATTTTCATTTTCATTTACTAAGAGCCAAGCGCTGATCCTCTGAAACCACAGGAAGCTTGTGGGAAGCGAACAAGAGCTCCATGCGCACCACCACACCAGATTGAACAGATTTATATAATTTAATATATAAATCCCTAAATGCCACATTAATATCTTCAGTTTTCATTAACCTCTGAGTTCCTCACAGAGTGGATAGCCCTAGAGTCCGTCCTCTTCAACAACGTGAGAGGGAGAAATTTCAAATTTCCAGAGCTGCATGTTATCAATCAAACACTTTGCCCTCTATGGACTTAATGAAGGCCAAGGTACTAGTCAGATCATCAAAAGACTGAACAGAGCCATCAGGCATCACTTTCAGGGTCACAGGATAAGGCATGACATAATTCATTCCAGCAGCCTTGAGTTGTCTTCGAACTTTGTTGAAGCCTCAGTGCTTCAGCTTCAAAAGTCGTGGAAAAAGGAAATCCTCGCCCACTCATATAGTCAGATCCCACCGCACCATTTCCAGGACCCTCCGGCGATCTTTAAAATTGTGGAAGCGATTATAGGCCTGAAGCGTTGATAGTCCCTCGGAATCAAAGGCAGGATATGGTGCCCCCTTTCTAATTTGAAATTCCCAGCCTTCACATCCAGTCTGTGACAGTCTGTTCTCAAAGAACAAAACAGGAGCCTTACTCTCCACTCCTTTCTAGAAGACTGACGACCTGGTTATTCCAGCCTCGCTTCTCTAAATCTTCCAGGATTTCTGACATGCCACTTAGCTGTTTTTCCAAGAATTAAATATGAACTCCAGCTTAGGGATGCAATATTTTCAACATTCAGGATTCTTTCCTCCGTTTCATCCAGCCTCTTATTACTGTTCTGCAGCTCGGCCTCGTGAGCACTCAAACATTCCGTCAGCAAGCCGAGTCTCTGGTCTATAACTCAGATAATGTTCGCAAGTGCCATTTTTAGCACGTCAGAGAGCGCCAGGCCAAGAGACCGCTTGAGGAGCACGTCGCCCAAATGAAAAGGTGGCTCCACCCCCCTCGAATACAACTGTGCCCTTTTATAACCTGATTTCTTCGCGTTTCTCAGCATTTATTCTCCAATACTTATGCAAAAGTCTTCCAGGGACATACTACCAAATATGAGCTTTCTGATTAGGTGAGCACATGCCGGACAAAAAGGATGAAAGACGGATTATAAAGCGAGTGGCACCAGAACCACTACCAACCTGATTTTCCCAGTCCACCTGCAAATTGAAGTCCCCATGATTGTTGTAATATTGCCTTACATATAACCCTTTTCTATCTCCTAATTTATTTTCTGCCCCACATCCTGACTACTGCTAGGGGGCCTGTACATAACTCCCAGCAGGGTCTTTTTACCTTTGCAATTCCTCAACTTTACCAACACATATTCAATGCCTTCTGATCCTATATCGCATCTTGCTATCGATTTAACTTCATTCCTTACTAACAATGCAACCCCGCCCCCTTTGTCCATCTGCCTATGTTTTCGATATGACACATCCTTAAATATTTAGATCCCAGCCCTGATCCTCTTGCAGTCTCTGTGATGCCCACAACATCGTACCAGACAATTTCAATGTGCGCACCAAGCCCATTTACCTTGCTCTGTATACTGCGTGCAGTTAAGTGCAACACCCTCAGTACTGCATTGACCAGCTCCCTTCTCATACTTGTCACCTATTTGCTGTGCCTGAAGTTAGATTCCTGCCGCTCTCTGTTCTATTACGTGGTCTGGAAACTTTACTGACCTCTCCTGAGTCTTTGGCTCCTTTAACTAGTTTAAAATCCTCGTCATTAACCTGGACTTCTACCTTCTCTTTTAACTTTGATTTTCCAATTCTCCATGAAACTGAACACTCCCTCCCCACTATTTAGTTTAAAGCCCTATCTACAGCCCCAGTTATGTGATTCGCCAGGATTCTGGTCCCAGCATGATTCAGATGAAGACCGTCCCATCGGAACAGATCCCCTCTTCCCCAGTACTGGTGCCAATGCCCCATGCATTCACACCCATTCCTCCCACACCAATCTTTGAGCCACGCATTTACCTCCTAAATCTTATTGACCCTGTGCCAATTAGCCTGTGGCTCAGGTAGTAATCCAGAGATTATTACCAGAGCATTACTCTGGGTCTCTGGTTTACTAGCCCAGTGACAATATCACTCTGCCACCACCTCCCCAGGACGGGTATTTAAAAGTCTTTTACTTCAGTTTAATCGGAGTTTAAGTTGTGGAAGAGCAACTTTGAAATTGTTTTAAAATTCTGTTACACAGATGCCACCTACTGGAACTGATTGAAACTGAGCAGACAGCAAGCCATTAATCGGACAATTAACTCCAGTTCAACTCTCATGAATACACGAATACTAAAGCCCAATACTGTACAAAGATTAAAATTATTTTAGTCAAAGATGTTTTATCCTCATTATTGTCTGTTACATGTAGATGGATTTCTTACTTTTGCCATTAGGTCTTCCCCTGTTAACTGTGTGTGAATGAGGGCGGCGTGGTGACGCAGCGGTTAGCAATGCTGCCTCGCGACGCTGAGGACCCGGGGCCGAGATCGACCCTGGGTTACTGTCCGTGTGGAGTTTGCACATTCTCCCCGTGATTGTGTGGGTCTCACCCCCACAACCCAAAGATGTGCAGGGTAGGTGGATTGGACACCCTAAATTGCCCTTTAATTGGAGAAAAAAAAGGATTGGGTACTCTAAATTTAAAAAAAAACTGTGTGTAAATGAGATATGACAGTGATTAAAACTCCAATAACCAGTAGTAGAGAATTCAGCGCAACACTCTCTGTGTGTGTTATTACTGAACAATTACTGGGATGTCATTGGAAACTTTGTTATTAGGTTTGTTGTTAGTCTTGGCTTCATCATTAAAGATTGCCGATGAGTAATTTTAGGAGTATAGGCTTTTTCAACATAGGTTGCTGCTGAGACAACTGGTGACCTGAAATAGGCACAGTTATACGTAATTACAGCTATTTAGGCGTATTTCAAGTGGTTATGTATTATATGTGTGTTGCAGTTTGGAAGTATAAGACTTGCTTTAATGATGGGGAACCTGCTGCATGGGCTGTTTCCAAACCTTTCCACTCTACACTTTGAGAACAGTGTGAGCGGGAGAAGGATCTCCTAATTCCAACAACAGTAACAACAAGAACCTGCATTGATGTAGCACCTTTAACAGAGGTAAACATCCTAAAGCGCTTCACAGGTTCATTATCAAACAAACTGACATGGAGTCACATAAGGGATCATTAGAACTGATAACCAAAAGCTGAGTCAAATAGGAAGGTTTTAATTAGGGTCTTAAATAGAAGAATCATAGAATCCCTACAGTGTAGAAGGAGACTGTTTGACCCATCACGTTTGTACCGACCCTCTGAAAGAGCGCCCTACCCAGGCTCACTCTCCCGCCCATCCCCATTGGACACTAAGGGGCAATTTAACATGGCCAATCTATTTGGCGTTTATCTTTGCGCATTGGATCAACCCCCCTGTTATCACTTAGAATAGAATCACCACAGTGCAGAAGGAGGCCATTCAGCCCATCGAGTCTGCACCGACCATCCTTAAACCTAACCTTTTAGAAACTGAGGGGCAATTTAGCATGGCCAATCCACCTCACCTACACATCTTTGGACTGTGGGAGGAAACTGGAGCACCCGGAGGAAACCCAGGCAGACAGGGGGAGAAAGCGGAAACTCCACACAGTCACCCAAGGCCGGAATTGAACCTGTGTCCCTGGCGCTGTGAGGCAGCCGTGCTAACCACTATGCCACCATACCACAAAGAAAACTGGCGATGAGGATCCAAGCTGACATAGTCCCTAAGAAGAAAAAAAAAGGAAAAGAATCATCGATTTCTGCAAAGACGTAAGGAAAGGATTATGAAGCTAAAACCTTTGCTACACCAAAGTTGGTAACGGAAGGGTGTCAAGAATCAATAGTAGCCATCGAAGGAACCAAAATGTTAAAGTAGATTTCAAAGGAAACGACATGGAAAAGGAACTCGCCACATGCACTGCCTGGAAAATCCTGGAACAATACAGGGAGCAAGTACCCTGCAACAGTAGTTAGGGGGTGGGGGGGTTCCAAAACTCAGAAGGAAAAAGGCTGAGCTCAGGAATACCTTGTTTGAAACAAAGAAGAAAGGTAGTGCTAAATATTCTGTGGCACACCGTGTTTATGTAAGCCCTTTCCATAGTGAAAATGGCAGGAATTTCTCTCACTGTGGCACGGTATGATGAGAACACGGAGTGGCGGAGCTCAAATATTGAAAGATTTGCTTATTTTGTCCAAGCGAGTAAAATTGTGGCAGATATTGTAGACCCAACTTTCCTGAGCACTAAGAGGTTGAAGGAGGGGTGGGGGGGGGGGGGGGGGGGGTGAGGGGGGGGGACAAACATTCAACCGCCTGTGAAGTCTGTTGCAGCAGAAATAACAGGCTCACTAACCTATACTGAGATTGTGGCGATATTGCAGGGTTACTTCTCACATAAACATTTCACCATCGCCGAGAGGTTGACCTTCCATCAACATATCCAACAAGAAGGAGAGTCAATCATACAGTTCATGGCTACTTTGAAGAAACTAGCTGAATCTTGTGAATTTGGAAGTGCCTTGAATGACACCATTAGAGAGAGACTAGTGTGTGGGTTAAGAAGCAAAGCTATCCAAAAAAAAGGCTGTTAATAGAAAGCAACTTCAACCTAAAGAATGCTTTAGAAGTCACGATCTCCAGGGAATCTGCAGCAAAGGAAATCCAACAATGAAGCTCAAGCACAATGTCAGCTGAGACCCGAACACAGACATAGGTTCGAAATTGCCACTGATACGCAAGAACTGGGCACAAAGCAGCAGAGTGCTGGTGCAAAGATGCAGGAGTTGTGCTAAAAAGAGGCACATCGAACCTGTGTGTTGGGGAAAGGGACAATAAGTTCCAACCAGGAACTACAAAAAGAACAGAAAAATGAACAGAGGGGAAAAAAAATCCATGCGATACAAAAAGGGCGTAGAGAAGGACCAAAGTCACAGTCAGGTGATGAACTGCCATTGAATGCACTGGCCATTGGAGACACAACAAACCGTTACTGGGTCACTCCTTTACCAGATGGACAAGCAGTAAAGATGGTTGTGAAAACTGGAGCAGCAGTTTCATTGGTACCAGAAACAGATCAGGAAGAGAAACTGCTACATATCACCTTAAAATCTTCAAAGATAGTACTAAAAACCTATGCTGGGGAATGATTCTATTGAAGAGTGTAACAATGTGCAGCTAAATGAACAGACTGCAGACTTGCCCCTGCACATCATTAGAGGTAACAAGCTAGCCCTAATGGGGAGAGCCTGGTAGGCGAGAATCAAGCTAACTGAGTTGAGGTGAATCTCATCTCAGAATCTGAAGCAGGTCTACTGAAAACGTTAAAGAAACATGCCATTGTCTTTAATGGAGAGCTGGGAAGCATGAAAGAGATCTCAGTCAAGCTAAAGATTAAGGACGAACGCAAAGCAAGGTGCTTGTATGCTGGGGGAAATGGTGGCGTTGTGGCATTGTCGCTGGACTAGTAATCCAGAAACCCAGGGTAATGCTCTGGGGACCCCAGTTCCAATCTCACCACCGCAGATTGTGGAATTTGAATTCAATAAAAAAAATCTGGAATCAAAATTCTAATGAAACCATTATCAATTATCGTAAAAACAGATCTGGTTCACTCATGTCCTTTAGGCAGGAAAATCTGTCATCCGTACCTGGTCTGGTCTACATGTGACTCCATACCCACAGAAATGTGGGCTGGGCAATAAAAATGCTGGCCCAGCCAGCGATGCTCACTCCCATAAACAAATAAAGACATAAAAAGGTCAGTGCCAATCACCATTAGCCCTAAGGGCGAGGCAGAATTAGAAAGGCTGGTCAAGATAGGGGTCCTCAAATCTGTTAATGTAACTGATTGGGTCTGTGAAGAAGAAAAATGGTTCCGTATGCATTAGTGGTGATTTTCAAGTCACCATAAATCCGGTCCTGTGTGCAGAGCTACTTTATTCGATTATTTATTTGCTGGCTTGGTTTTCAGTAGCATTTCAGTAGAAGATTACCTTAGTGAAGTTTATTTCCTGCTAAATGCTTCTGGAAAGAAAGAAGAAGACGCCAGAGACTAAGGACTGGATTCTCCGATTTTGAGGCTGTGTCCGGAGGAAGTGTCGGCGCTGCCCCCGCAGTGATGCTCCGCCCGGTGAGGGGGGGGGCTAACATCCGCGCCACATAAAACCCCCGACATTCCTGACAGAAACAGATGGAGAATTGCTGGGTCCGTGGCCGCGCATACGCACGGCGATAACCTGCAGCGCTCCCGCCGTACAACATGGCGCCAGCCGCGCGCGGACCCGACCTGCCAAATGGTCACCCCCTGTAACCCCCCACTCCACCCCCGGATCACCCCCACCAGTCCCCAGCCCCCACCGATGCCCCCCCAGCCAACGGAATGCCCCCCCCCCAACTGTGGCGGCACAGGACACAGCCCACAGCTGTCACGCGAGGTTGACGAAAACTCAGAGCACACGTGTTTCACGCTGTCGGGAAGTCGGCCCATCGGGGGCGGAGCATTGGGGGAGGGCCTTTGGGTGATGTACTGAGGCCATCCTAATGGCAACAATGCCGTTTTGGAGGGGACGGAGCATCCGAAAACAGGCGCCGTCCCCGATTTCTGCTCCGCCTGATCACCGAATAGGATTTCTGCGTTGGCAAGCGGAGAATCCCATAAGACCATAAGACATAGGAGCAGAATTAGGCCATTTGGCCCATTGAGTCTGCTCCGCCATTCAATTATGGCTGATACTTTTCTCATCCGCTTTCTCCTGCCTTCTCCCCATAACCCCTGATCCTGTTATTAATCAAGAACCTATCTATCTCTGTCTGAAAGACACTCAGTGATTTGGCCTCCACAGCCTTCTGCGGTAAAGTGTTCCACAGATTCACCACCCTCTGGCTGAAGAAATTCCTCCTCACCTCTGTTTTAAAGGATCGTCCCGTTAGTCTGAGATTGTGTCCTCTGCTAGTTTTTCCGACAAGTGGAAACATCCTCTCCACGTCCACTCTATCCAGTGTAGCCACCTAAGATGGACACTGGGCTACAAAAATGGAGAACTGCTAAGGCTGCAGGGAGAAAACAGTCTTAGCAAGGACAAGCAGTTTGCAGAAGGCTAATTAGCATTCTGCACGTACAGAAACCAGTTTATGGCCAGGTGCAGAATCTCAGCTAAAGGTGTAAATGGCAACAACGATTTGCATAGTAATGAGGTGATCTAGATCCAGGCCCACACAATAGAAACATTTAGGTTTGAATGGATACTTTGAGTAGACGCCCAGACGAAACGGCACCATAAGTATCCATCACAAAGCACCATAGAGACCGCCCCACCCATCGAGAAGCGACCCTCAGATTGGGGGGTTTGGAAAATATCGATTGGGAGAAGACCCAATCGATATACAGCAGGTAGAGACCGCCCCGAAGAGGCACGGACTTTGGGGGGACCTATAAAAGTAGACCCCGCACATGGTCCGGTCTGTTGTTTGGCTCCGGCTTGCTGTTGTTTTGGCTCCGGCTCTCTGCTGTCTTCATCGCTTTGCTGCTACATCGCATCCTGACTCCAGTTCCATCACCAGCCGTTGAGCCACCAGCCATCGAACTGTAAGTGTCACCACGACGATCGCTACGTGATCCAGACTTGCTAGACCCTGACGACCTTTAATACCTGAGAGTTGCAGACCAAGAACGGGACGAAGGCCTCGCTCCCTGACCTTGCCTGTTCCTGTTTAGATAAGTATTTTAGTCGTTTAGTTTAGAAGTAACTTAGTCTCTTTAGCGTATGCATGTGTATTTATTATATTTGTTATAATAAATATCAATCGTTTGAACTTACTAATCGGTGTACAGATTTATTACTTTGAACCTGACCTTGATATACTTGTGAGGTGTCTAAATACGGCACCTGGCGACTCCTGAGCTGAATTACATACACAGAGCTGTAGTAGTGTTAAGCACACGGCCTTTAAACGGAGGCGTGTTAATACACTCCAATAAAACACATAACACTCAAGTAAAACGTGCAACACCAGGCCTCGCAGTATCCTGTAAGTTTCAATAAGATCCCCCTTCATCCTTCCAAACTTCAACAAGTATAGATCCAAAGTCCTAAACCATTCCTCAAAGGACAAGCTGTTCATTCCAGGGATCATTCTTGTGAACTTCCTCTGGACCCTTTCCAAGGCCAACACATCCTTCCTTAGATACAGGGCCCAAAACCGCTCACAATACTCCAAATGGGGTCTGACCAGAGCCTTATACAGCCTCAGAAGTATATCCCTGCTCTTTTACACTAGCCCTCTTGACATGAGTACTAACATTGCATTTGCCTTCCTAACTGCCGACTGAACCTGCATGTTAACCTTAAGGGAATCGTGAACAAGGACTACCAAGTCCCTTTGTGCTTCTGATTTCCTAGGCATCTCCCCATTTAGAAAATAGACTATGGCTCCATTTTGCCTTCCAAAGTGCATAACCTCACACTTTTCCACATTGTTTTCCACCTGCCACCGATTTGCCCACTCTCCTAGCTTATCCAAGTCCTTCTGCAGCCCGCCTGCTTTCTCAATATTATCCGTCCCTCTACAGATCTTTGTATCATCTGCAAACTTAGCAACAGTGCCTTCAGTTCCTTTCTCCAGATCATTAGTGTATATTGTGAAAAATTGTGGTCCCAGCACTGACCCCTGAAGACATCACTAGTCACCGGCTGCCATCCTGAAAAAGACCCCTTTAGTCCACTCTCGGCCTTCTGCTAGTCAGCCAATCCTCCATCCATGCCAGGGTCTTACCCTTAACACCATGGGCTCTTAACTTATTTAACAGTCTCCAATATGACACCTTGACAAAGGCCTTCTGGAAATCTAAGTAAACCACATCCACTGGTTCTCCTTTGCCTAAATTATTGTTATTTCCTCAAAGAATTCTAACTAATTTGTCCGACATGACCTCCCCTTATCAAAGCCATGCTGACTCAGTCCTTGCAGTTCCAAGTACTCCACAATCTCATTTTTAATAATGGACTCTAAAATCTTACAAATGACCGAAGTCAGGCTAACCGGCCTATAATTCCCCGTCTTCTGCCTCCCTTCTTAAACAGCGGTGTTACATTACATTCCACCCTAAGTGTTTATGCCGACGCAGAATCTGTGGACTTTCAATACAGAAAAACTGGCGTCACACCTGGACGAATCCGCTACCAATAAGCAGCAGCGCCGCGTGGAACACAATCAATTCCAATGAGAAATGGTGCCGGATTCACCGTTTTCGCGATTTACACGCAGGAGGCTGACAAGCTGCAGCCGCATATATATACTTCAGTTCCCATACACTCCAGCCCAGCCAACAAGATGGCAGCAAGGATAGTGGCACCCTGATTCATCGACACAGAGCTGGAGACCTTCCTGGACACTGTGGAGGAGAGGAGGGTGCCCCTGTACCCCAGCTCAGGAAGATGGCTGCCACCTATCCCTCTGTGGCACACGTTGCTGCTGCAGCTTCCTCCACCTTGAGCAGCACCCGGTACAGCTGGAGGGCATCCCCAGGGCTGCAGCGACCAACAGGAAGGCCACCATTGCTGGTTAAATTCCAATACCCATTGTCTGCAGGTGGTGAAAGGCCAACATGTTAGAATGGTGCAAACCCCCGTGCCCAACAAGGTCCACTGGGCTACATGATGGCCCCGGTTGGCACTGTGGGCTCTGACCTCGAATGTCCCTCCTTCCTCCATCCCTGCACCCCTAACTCCTTTGGTGGCTGGTACCGTGGGGGCTTCTGGCACCCATCCCTGATGCCATGGGTACTATTGGCTCTCATTGCCCTCGCCAGGGGTATGCACTGCGGCCCCCATAGTCGCTACTGTGGGTGCTGCCCCCGGTGTGCCGCTGCCGGTGGGTCCGGCCGGGTGAGGGGGAAGTGTGGCGCAAATTAACTAGGCACATAGAGAGAAAGAAGCTCTAGGCACATTTTTGGAATTGAACATCTTTACCAATACCTGCAAGGAAGGAAATTTACTTTATGAACGGCTCATCAACCACTGACAATGATACTTGGGCCACACTCCGGTATTCCATGTCAAGCAGTGAGCCGGATGCAGAGGTGGGCATTGCTGTTGTCAGCACATATATACATGATAAAATATTGTCAATTAAATCTCCATGGTAATGCTGATGGACTCTCTAGTCACCTTGACCAAAAGAATCGTCAATGAACAATTCAAGTGGTAAAATTATCTATTTTGAAGAAGTCGATAATAGTCCTGTAACCACAGGACAAGTTAAGAAGTAAACCAGAAATAATCCACGGCTCAGAAGTTATGGACATGGTACTTTACCTCAGGATCACGGAGGCAAACCTGGAGTTGAAGCCATATGTTATCCGAAGACTTCAACTATCTGTACTGATTGGTTGTCTCTTCTCGGAATGAGGGATTTCTCCACGCCATTTTCTACGTTACAGAAGTGACTACATTTCAAAACTACATTGCTCTAAAGCACTTTAAGACCTGTTGAGATTTCAAAAAGCTCTAACTAATTGTAAGTCCTTTCCTTCAGGTGGGTCAGCATTGGAATCACTCAATACAGCATCAATAGAAGCCAGTGAGTTCGGGACACCCAATGAGCATGAGCAGGAGCTAGAACTCAAAATGGCTTAAAGTTTCTCTCTATTTCAAAGCTAATAATTGAATAACGATAGACTGAAATTTCTGGGTTCTTTTCACTGCAGTTATTAAGGATTCAGTCATTATTCCCGAATATTTTGCGCTTGTTTGATGCTCAGACAACAGGCCCTTGATGTGTATCTTAAGCCACTTGCAATGTAACGCTGTGTAAGTTGGTTTTGATGGTTAATGGTTATCCTGCCATTACAATGGATATTTGTTCGAAAGAGATACACCAGCTTATTATGCAGCAGGCCAATCTAAGCGGGTGATATGTGTATTCATGTAATTGGACAGATGTGACTTACAGTGTTGAGGACACAAGATGATTCAAGATGAAGCAGCTCACATAAGTCATAAGTACATTTCGCGTTGATGCAGGGAAGTTTCCACCAAAATAAAAGCTTCTTTAGAACCTCTACTTCAATCTAAACCAATCAAAAGATAAAACATTAGTAGTTATTTCACTGTGCAACAAGAAAAAAGTTACATTTATAACATTGGCTGAGATTCTTTGGCACCGGTTTCTCAGAGGCTGACCACCGATGGCCATTGGTGGGATCTTGTGGTCCTGCTGCTGTCAATGGGATTTCCCATTGAATCTACCCCATGCTGCCATCGGCAAGACTGGGTGATCCTGCTGGCATGAACAGCATGAATATCTCGCCCATCCTGGAGATGTCATGCACGTTTTGGCATCCCGTGTCCTCCCTCCAGCTCTCGTTTCCCTGTACAGTGTTTATCACAACCTTGAGCTGCATGTTATATGCCTTGGAGGATGTGTCTCCCACTGGTAGGTGGTGGAGGGGCATGTAAAATGGCATGCGCATTCATCCCACCACCTTCCTGCCCACCCCCAAACTCACCCCCATAATATGAAGGGTTGCAGACGGGCACCAAAATTGGTAGCCTGCCGGCAATATTAAAAGGGCCTTTTGGGCCTGTTATCAAGTCTATTGTTATCAAGTCTATTGTTATCAAGCCTATTGTTATCAAGCCTATTGGTTTTTTAAAAAATAATTTTTATTGAAATTTTTTACAGAAAATATAACAACAAACAATAACAAGCAACAATAAAACACCATAATAAATGTAACATCCCCAAGACCGTAGCAACGCATGTATCTCACCCCCCCCCACCCCCCCCACCCCAAAACCCAGTAAACAACAAGAGAAATTAAAAATAAATTAAAATTAAATAAACATAGTCAACACCCCACCCCCCACCCTTTTTCCCCCCCTCCCCCCCGGGTTGCTGCTACTGCTGACCCAGTACCCTATCGCTGAGCCAGAAAGTCGAGGAAAGGTTGCCACCGCCTAAAGAACCCTTGTACCGATCCTCTCAGGGCAAATTTGACCTTCTCCAGCTTAATACATCCCGCCATGTCATTGATCCAGGTCTCCACGCTTGGGGGCCTCGCATCCTTCCATTGAAGCAAAATCCTCCGCTGGGCTACTAGGGACGCAAAGACCAGAACACCGGCCTCTTTCGCCTCCTGCACTCCCGGCTGCACCCCAACCCCAGAAGTCGCGAGTCCCCAGCCTGACTTGACCCTGGATCCTACCACCCTCGACACCGTCCTCGCCACCCCCTTCCAGAACTCCTCCAGTGCCGGGCATGCCCAGAACATATGGGCATGGTTCGCTGGACTCACCGAACACCTGACACACCTGTCTTCGCCCCCAAAGAACTTACTTATCCTAGACCCGGACATGTGGGCCCGGTGCAGCACCTTGAATTGGATGAGGCTAAGCCGCGCACATGAGGAGGGAGAGTTAACCCTCTCCAGGGCATCAGCCCATGTCCCATCTTCGATCTGTTCCCCCAGTTCCCCCTCCCACTTAGCCTTTAGCTCCTCTACTGACGCCTCCTCCACCTCCTGCATTACCCTGTAGATATCAGATATCTTCCCATCCCCGACTCAGACCCCCGAAAGCACCCTGTCACTCACCCCCCTCGCGGGAAGCAAAGGGAATCCCTCCACCTGCCGCCTAGCAAACGCCTTTACCTGCAGGTACCTGAACATGTTCCCCGAGGGGAGCCCAAATTTCTCCTCCAACTCCCCCAGGCTCGCAAACCTCCCATCAATGAACAGGTCCCTCAGCTGTCTGATGCCCGCTCTATGCCAACCCTGGAACCCCCCATCAATGTTCCCCGGGACGAACCGATGGTTCCCCCTTAGCGGAGCCTCCATCGAGCCCCCCACTTCCCCCCTATGTCACCTCCACTGCCCCCAAATCTTGAGGATAGCCGCCACCACTGGACTCGTGGTATACCTCGTAGGAGGGAGCGGCCACAGCGCCGTTACCAGGGCCCCCAGGCTTGTGCCTCCACAGGACGCCATCTTCAACCGTTTCCATGCTGCCCCCTCCCCCTCCACCACCCACTTGCGCACCATCGACACATTGGCCGCCCAATAATACCCCGAGAGATTGGGTAGCGCCAGCCCCCCACCATCTCTGACCCGCTCCAAAAAGACCCTCTTTACCCTCGGGGTCCCATGCGGCCAAAAAAAGCTCATGATGCTGCTAGTCACCCTCCTAAAAAAGGACCTAGGGATAAAGATGGGCAAACACTGAAAAAGGAACAAGAACCTCGGGAGAACCGTCATTTTGACGGACTGCACTCTACCCGCCAGCGATAGCGGCACCATGTCCCATCTTTTGAATTCTTCCTCCATCTACTCCACAAGCCTGGTAAAATTAAGCTTGTGGAGAGTCCCCTAACTCCTGGCCACCTGCACCCCCAGTGAAACTCTTCACTGCCCTCTTAAACGGGAGCCTCCCAATTCCCTCCTCCTGATCACCCGGGTGCACTACAAATACCTCGCTCTTGCCCAGATTCAGCTTATAGCCCGAGAAGCTCCCAAACCCAGCCAACAGCGCCATCACCCCCGGCATTCCCCCCTCTGGGTCCGCCACATACAGCAGCAGGTCGATCAAGCGTATTGTTAACAAGCTATTGTTACCAAGCCTATTGAGGCCATTACTATGCTGCCCATGCCTTAATACATTTGATGTGGGCAGCAGGGCAGGAGTGGAAGCCTAATTTTTAATCTCAAATGGTTAAATAGGTGGGAAGAAAAGTGTGGGGTTTCTCTTTGGGGCTATCCTTTGCCAATTGTGTAATGGCCCCATTGGGCTGAAACCGCCCCACCCCTTTTTCTTCCTACTCATTCCCCCTCTTAAACCCATCCTCTCCACCTCACGACCGCATCCCTAACACGTCCAAACCGTCCCGGTCCAAGACCCCGATCTTACCTGCTCCGGGGATCCTAAGATTCTGTTGAGCTGCAGTCTCGGCAGCTGCCAGGGATACTCTCACCACAGCCAGAGAAAGTTAGGGATAGAATCGAGTTTAAACAGAGACATGGAAATTGGGAAGAACAAAGGAGGGTGGAAGGTGGGAGTTCTTAAATGACAAGAATGACGACACTGCATTCCCAATTTCTTTTCTCTTATCTTTCCTTCTGTTAACAAATCTCTCCTTCCTTTCATCGTCACAGATCTTCCTTTCTTTTCCTGACCCTCTCCCTCTCCCGGCCTGACACAACATCGCCAAGCTGAAATGTTTCCGTCTCTCCAGATGCTACCTAAGCTGCTGAGTATTTCCAGCATGTTCAGGTTTAATTTCAGATTTCCAGCAAATGCAGTATGTTGCTTTGCTTTTCAGCCATATTGGCTGATGGATAAATATTGGCCAAGATACTGAGGAGAACTTTCCTGCTCTTCTTCTAAATAATATCATGGCATCTTTCATACCTAGTTGACAGGGCGGCTGGAGCCTTGGTCTATGATTCACCAGAGAAACAGCACTTTCAACAGGCAGCACTCCCTCAGAGCTGCACTGGAATGTCAGCCGAGATTTCTGCTCAAGTCTCTGGGGTTTGACGTCACCCCACAATCTTTTGACTCCGATTAGACTGTTACTAACTGTTCCACCGCTGAAACTATAGTGATAGTAATAGACTTTAATTCATGCAGCATGTTAAATTGAAACATTTCAAAGCACATCACATGACAGGTTACTCTTATTTTAAATGCAGTGACTGTTGGTATGTTAGCTGTGTGTGCGGCAAATCACCCTGCACCTGCCAGCACGCTGCATTAGAGCAGAATGGTGTAGCAGGCGGGATTCTCTTATCCTGAGGCTAAGTGTTGATGCCGTTGTAAACGCCGTCGCGTTTTATGACGGCGTCAACAGGCCCCCAAGAGCAGCAATCCTGAACCCGACAGGGGGCCAGCACAGCACTGGAGCGACTCACACAGCTCCAGCTGCCGATACCAGCATCAAGCGGGTGCCGCGGGTCTGCCCATTCGCACTGCGACTGGAACAAACTCACGCATGTGCGCTAGTTTCCTTCTCCGCGCCAGCCCTGACGCAACATGGTGGAGAGCTACAGAGGCCCGGCGCGGAGTAAAAGAGGCCCCCACCAGAAGAAGCCGGCCCGCCAATCGGTAGGCTCCAATCGCGGGCCAGGCCACGGTGGAGGCACCCCCCGTGGTCGAACCCCCCCTTCCCCCCACCAGGCCAACCCCGCAGGTTGGATGGCGAGGTCCCGCTGAGTAAGACCACATGTGAACGGCGCCGGCGGGACTCGGCCTATCTCGGTGGCCACTCGGCCCATCCCGCTCGGAGAATTGCCGGGGCCAACTGGCGCTGTGCCGACCGCGCCGGCGCTAATGGCGCCGATTCTCCGGTCACTGGAGAATCGGAGGACCGGCGTTGTGTGAATCATGCCCGGCCCGGCGATTCTCCGACCTAGCCCGGGGTCAGAGAATCCCACTCAGGGTACTCCAGCTTTCTTTCAGGCTGAAAATGGTATGATTCAGAAAAAAACAAAGCAGAGAAGAAAATAATATATTAACAAATGACATAAAACACCAAAAAAAGTTACTTACATCAAAAAGATAACCACGTTTAAAGAGTATTTATGCATCAGAAAATTGAAGAAAATGTTATGTCTAACTATGGTGCGACCAAAGACTAATGGTTAGGGTATTTCGTGAAAGAATGCAATGTTTTCTGAGTGCGAAAGCTAACAGCATGAAGGATAGGACAAGATTGACCGAGTTGAAAATTGGCTTGGAGTACCAGAATTGCCCCAAGATATGACACAGTTCAGTGTGTACTGTTCTTGGAACAGAATAGATTACAGGCACTCACTCCCTTGACATCAAGGCTTTGTTTTATTCCCTGATATTTTGGGCTTGTTTGATGCTTGTTTCAAATGTAACACTCATTTCCACATGACTGACTGTTTAAGGCACGGAAACAAATGACAACTGGGAGAAAACAAAAAGCCAAAAGTAACCAATTGGGGTGGTTCCCGACTGGTTAACTGGTTTGAAGAAATGGTTGTATTGTTAATCCATATCTGCCTTATTTAAAGCTATGAAAGCAATGGACTCAATTGAGATTACTTCTCTTAGCCGAGTAGTAGTTTCAATATAGCAGAGGCTACACGTCAAAAGTACTGCATTGTAAAGCACTTTCTGAGTCAATCTGAGGCTATGCAAGTCACTATATAACTTCAAGTTCTCTATTTCTTTGTCTGATAACCAGAACAGAAACGCTTTATGACAGGTCTGCAAGCAATTGGGCTTGGCATTGTTTCTACAATGAATTTTCACATACCTTTGGCAATGAAATTGACTTATTCACATAGAAGGAGCCAGCAATAGAGATTTTTCCTGGTATTTTAATAGGATCTGGCTGTATTGAAATGTTATTCAATATAATAGGTGAGTCATTGTCATTGCAAACTTTCCAGCTAAGGCTGTTTGACTGAAATGAAAAAGAAATAGATTACAAATCCATACAGCAAAGCAGTCTCCCGCTAGTTACTTTTTCATAGCCAATGAGACAGGGCCTTATAGGGCCTTATATAATTACAAAAAAATCCACTATCCACTAGGCCTTTCTATTGATCCCCACTCAAAGAACGACAGTGTATAGGTAGCAAACTGACTTCTCATCCAATCAGACACATTTCCATACGTGAGCCTTCATATTTACGAGGTATCAGTTCCAGATCCCACACATAGAGTCAGCAGATCGCTTCTCAGCAAAGGGAATCAGTCTTTCTATTCCCTATCAAAGGGCTAGGAGGTCCATGCTGTGATCTCACTGCTGATTTCACTGAGGTCTGTGGTCATAACGCTGAACTGGAAATGAATCTGGCATTTTATGGTCTGCTGGCTTTGTGTGACAGTAAATTGTACATGGGTTCATTTGATCACCAATGGAGCAGATTCAAGAACAGCTTCATCCCCCCTGTTACCAGACTCCTGATTAATACCATACTCCTGGATGCTTCACCCAATACCGGTGTCCTAAGTATTTACATTGTGTACCTTGTGTTGCCCTATTATTTATTTTCTTTTTCTTTTCTTTTCATGTACTTAATGATCTGTTTGAGCTGCTGGCAGAAAAATACTTTTCACTGTACCTCGATACACGTGACAATAAACAAATCCAATCCAATATTAAGAGTGGCAAAAGATATGGGGGGGCGATTCTCCGCTCCGCGGACCAAGTACCCACGCCGTCATCAACGCCCTGGGCAAGGACCTCTCCCCCACCCACGCAGGTTTTGGGCCTGACGTTGCACCCGGGACACATGTGGATCCTCCCCCAGTGGGCAGGTGCCATGGCGTGGGTCGGAGTGTCCCCTCCTTGTGATAATGTTGCGTTCATACGTGCGTCCTGCCAATGTGTGTCTAACCTTGTGCTGCACCCCCCCCCCCCCCCCCCCCTCCCCCACCAAAGGGGAAGACAGCGCACAATTTCCGGGAGCGTGTAAGAACCGGAGGTGGATTTCCCCAGCTGCACCCCCTGTCCGTCTACGAGCAAAGGGCATTGGACCTTGCCGGGGGAGCCGCCAGCTGGGAGTCTGCGCCATGCCAGTCCGGAGGCGAAGCTCCAAGTGAGAATCCACTGTAGGCAGGCAGTCCGTCATCCCATCTCTGACCCAACACCCAACCCCCCTCACACAGCACCGCCTGACACTGCACCACCCCACAGTCCACACCCTCACACCCCACTGCCTGACACTGCACCACCCCACAGTCCACACCCTCACACCCCACCGCCTGACACTGCACCACCCCACAGTCCACACCCTCACACCCCACCGCCTGACACTGCACCACCCCACAGTCCACAGCCTCACACCCCACTGCCTGACACTGCACCACCCCACAGTCCACAGCCTCACACCCCACTACCTGACACTGCACCACCCCACAGTCCACACCCTCACACCCCACCGCCTGACACTGCACCACCCCACAGTCCACACCCTCACATCCCACCGCCTGACACTGCACCACCCCACTGTCCACACCCTCACACCCCACCGCCTGACACTGCACCACCCCACCTCCACCCCCCTCACACCCCACCGCCTGGCACTGCACCACCCCACAGTCCACAACCTCACACCCCACCGCCTGACACTGCACTACCCCACTGTCCACACCCTCACTACCCCACCGCATGACACAGCACCACCCCACCGCCAGACACTGCACCACCCCACAGTCCACAACCTCACTACCCCACCGCATGACACAGCACCACCCCACCGCCTGACACTGCACCACCCCACAGTCCACAACCTCACTACCCCACCGCCTGGCACTGCACCACCCCACAGTCCACACCCTCACACCCCACCGCCTGACAGTGCACCACCCCACTGTCCACACCCTCACACCCCACCGCCTGGCACTGCACCACCCCACTGCCTGACACTGCACCACCCCACTGTCCACACCCTCACACCCCACCGCCTGACACTGCACCACCCCACTGTCCACACCCTCACACCCCACCGCCTGACACCGCACCACCTCCACCCACCTCACACCCCATCGCCTGACACTGCACCACCCCACGGTCCAAACCCCACCGCCTGACACTGCACCACCCACAGTCCACACCCTCACACCCCACCGCCTGACACTGCACCACCCCACAGTCCACACCCTCACTACCCCACAGTCCACAACCTCACACCCCATCGCCTGACACTGCACCACCCCACAGTCCACACCCTCACATCCCACCACCTGACACTGCACCACCCCACAGTCCACACCCTCACTACCCCACCGCCTGACACTGCACCACCCCACAGTCCACACCCTCATACCCCACAGTCCACACCCTCACATCCCATCGCCTGACACTGCACCACCCCACAGTCCACACCCTCACTACCCCACCGCCTGACACTGCACCACCCCACAGTCCACACCCTCACACCCCACCGTCTGACACTGCACCACCCCACAGTCCACAACCTCACTACCCCACCGCCTGACACTGCACCACCCCACAGTCCACAACCTCACACCCCACCGCCTGACACTGCACCACCCCACAGTCCACACCCTCACTACCCCACCGCCTGACACTGCACCACCCCACAGTCCACACCCTCACTACCCCACCGCCTGACACTGCACCACCCCACTGTCCACACCCTCACACCCCACCGCCTGACACTGCACCACCCCACAGTCCACACCCTCACTACCCCACCGCCTGACACTGCCCCACCCCACAGTCCACACCTTCACTACCCCACCACCTGGCACTGCACCACCCCACAGTCCACACCCTCACACCCCACTGCCTGACACTGCACCACCCCACAGTCCACACCCTCACACCCCACCGCCTGACACTGCACCACTCCACAGTCCACACCCTCACTACCCCACCGCCTGACACTGCACCACCCCACCGCCTGACACTGCACCACCCCACAGTCCACACCCTCACACCCCACCGCCTGACAATGCACCACTCCACAGTCCACACCCTCACTACCCCACCGCCTGACACTGCACCACCCCACCGCCTGACACTGCACCACCCCACAATCCACACCCTCACTACCCCTACCGCCTGACACTGCACCACCCCACAGTCAACACCCTCACTACCCCACCGCCTGACACTGCACCACCCCACCGCCTGACACTGCACCACCCCACAGTCCACAACCTCACACCCCACCGCCTGACACTGCACCACCCCACAGTCAACACCCTCACTACCCCACCGCCTGACACTGCACCACCCCACCGCCTGACACTGCACCACCCCACAATCCACACCCTCACTACCCCACCGCCTGACACTGCACCACCCCACAGTCAACACCCTCACTACCCCACCGCCTGACACTGCACCACCCCACCGCCTGACACTACACCACCCCACAATCCACACCCTCACTACCCCACCGCCTGACACTGCACCACCCCACAGTCCACACCCTCACTACCCCACCGTCTGATACTGCACCACCCCACAGTCCGCACCCTCACTACCCCACCGCCTGACACTGCACCACCCCACAGTCCACACCCTCACCACCCCACAGTCCACAACCTCACTACCTCACCGCCTGACACTGCACCACCCCACAGTCCACACCCTCACACCCCACCGCCTGACACTGCACCACCCCACAATCCACACCCTCACTACCCCACCGCCTGACACTGCACCACCCCACAGTCAACACCCTCACTACCCCACCGCCTGACACTGCACCACCCCACCGCCTGACACTGCACCACCCCACAATCCACACCCTCACTACCCACCGCCTGACACTGCACCACCCCACAGTCCACACCCTCACTACCCCACCGTCTGATACTGCACCACCCCACAGTCCGCACCCTCACTACCCCACCGCCTGACACTGCACCACCCCACAGTCCACACCCTCACCACCCCACAGTCCACAACCTCACTACCCCACCGCCTGACACTGCACCACCCCACAGTCCACACCCTCACACCCCACCGCCTGACACTGCACCACCCCACAGTCCACACCCTCAAAGCCCCACCGCCTGACACTGCACCACCCCACAGTCCACAGCCTCACACCCCACCGCCTGACACTGCACCACCCCACAGTCCACACCCTCACCACCCCACAGTCCACAACCTCACTACCCCACCGCCTGACACTGCACCACCCCACAGTCCACACCCTCACACCCCACCGCCTGACACTGCACCACCCCACAGTCCACACCCTCACACCCCACCGCCTGACACTGCACCACCCCACAGTCCACACCCTCACTACCCCACCGCCTGGCACTGCACCACCCCACAGTCCACAGCCTCACACCCCACTGCCTGACACTGCACCACCCCACAGTCCACACCCTCATACCCCACTGCCTGACACTGCACCACCCCACAGTCCACACCCTCACACCCCACCGCCTGACACTGCACCACCTCCCACCCCCCTCACACCCCACCGCCTGACACTGCACCACCCCACAGTCCACACTCTCACATCCCACCGCCTGACACTGTACCACCCCACAGTCCACACCCTCACCACCCCACAGTCCACAACCTCACTACCCCACCGCCTGACACTGCACCACCCCACAGTCCACACCCTCACCACCCCACAGTCCACAACCTCACTACCCCACCGCCTGACACTGCACCACCCCACAGTCCACACCCTCACACCCCACCGCCTGACACTGCACCACCCCACAGTCCACACCCTCACACCCCACCGCCCTGACACTGCACCACCCCACAGTCCACACCCTCACACCCCACCGCCCTGACACTGCACCACCCCACAGTCCACACCCTCACTACCCCACCGCCTGACACTGCACCACCCCACAGTCCACAGCCTCACACCCCACTGCCTGATACTGCACCACCCCACAGTCCGCACCCTCACTACCCCACCGCCTGACACTGCACCACCCCACAGTCCACACCCTCACCACCCCACAGTCCACAACCTCACTACCCACCGCCTGACACTGCACCACCCCACAGTCCACACCCTCACACCCCACCGCCTGACACTGCACCACCCCACAGTCCACACCCTCACACCCCACCGCCTGACACTGCACCACCCCACAGTCCACAGCCTCACACCCCACCGCCTGACACTGCACCACCCCACAGTCCACACCCCTCACCACCCCACAGTCCACAACCTCACTACCCCAACCGCCCTGACACTGCACCACCCCACAGTCCACACCCATCACACCCCACCGCCTGACACTGCACCACCCCACAGTCCACACCCTGCACACCCCACCGCCTGACACTGCACCACCCCACAGTCCACACCCTCACTACCCACCGCCTGGCACTGCACCACACCCCACAGTCCACAGCCTCACACCCCACTGCCTGACACTGCACCACACCCCACAGTCCACACCCTCACACCCCACTGCCTGACACTGCACCACCCCACAGTCCACACCCTCACACCCCACCGCCTGACACTGCACCACCTCCACCCCCCTCACACCCCACCGCCTGACACTGCACCACCCCACAGTCCACACTCTCACATCCCACCGCCTGACACTGTACCACCCCCACAGTCCACACCCTCACCACCCCACAGTCCACACCCTCACACCCCACCGCCTGACACTGCACCACCCCACAGTCCACACCCTCACCACCCCACAGTCCACAACCTCACTACCCCACCGCCTGACACTGCACCACCCACAGTCCACACCCTCACACCCCACCGCCTGACACTGCACCACCCACAGTCCACACCCTCACACCCCACCGCCTGACACTGCACCACCCCACAATCCACACCCTCACTACCCCACCGCCTGACACTGCACCACCCCACAGTCCACACCCTCACTACCCCACCGCCTGACACTGCACCACCCACAGTCCACAGCCTCACACCCCACTGCCTGACACTGCACCACCCCACAGTCCACACCCTCACACCCCACTGCCTGACACTGCACCACCCCACAGTCCACACCCTCAAAGCCCCACCGCCTGACACTGCACCAACCCACAGTCCACACCCTCACCACCCACCGCCTGACACTGCACCACCCCACAGTCCGCACCCTCACTACGCACCCCCTCAACCCTCAACAAACGTCCACGCAAGACTGACGAGACCTGCCTTCATGTTTTATCCAGGGCCACATCAGCAGCGCCGTGGGACCGCCCGTTCACCACGCCGTCGTGCAGCACCAACCTCTTCCAGTGTTGATCCGGACTGATGGGAAGGACCACAGGCAGGAGGGCCACACAGGAGACAGAGCTGGGGACAGCCAAGGACCTAGCGGCCACGGCACTGCTGTCACCCACACCCCCCAACATCGCGGATACACTCACCTCGGTTGGGCAAGTTAGTGGCGAGGCCTCTGGTACACATACTGGTGCGCACTACACAGTCAAACTGGTACAGCAGATGGAGGTTGGAGAAGCCGAGGGCCTGGATGGTTGGAGGGCAGGCCAGGCCCAGCACCCAGCTGCTGCCCAGACGGCTCCCGCTTTCCTGGCCACTCCAGGCCCAGCCACAGACCGATGTAATTGGCACACCAGGGACCAGAAGACGGGGTGACGGCTGCCTTCCGGCAACTGCAGACGCAGTCCATGAGCAGGGAGTGGTGCCGGTCATGGCTGCAACCCAGGCCGATACTGCATGGGTGGCGTCCGCGATGGAGGCAATAGGGGAAACGGTTTCGGCCATGGGTCAGGTTCTTCAGGGCGTGGAGCTTAGTGCGCAAGCGTCATCCATGGCCCATGACAGGACTGCCCTCTCACAGGCAGCCATGCTCCAGAGCCACATGGACATTACCGGCGCGCTCCGGGCTCTGGCCCAGTCCCAGCAGGCCATCGCTGAGAGCATCAGCGGCCTTGTCCATGTGATGGACGGCGTCGCCCAAACCCAGCGGGAGGTTACGCTGTCCCTGACAGGGATGTCGCACTCCCTCAGCTCCATAGCCGGCAACGTTCAGACCCTGGTCGATTCCACAGCGGGGCTCCAGCGCCAGGTGTCGGTGGTGCAATGGGGCTTGCCTCCTCGAGTCCCACGGTCCCTTAGAGAGTCCTGGGGGCCAACTGGCTCCCGAAGGGAGGAGGAGATCCCAGTGCCTGTCCCTGTAGCCACAGCAAGGGAGGAACCGGAACACTCGCACTCCCCCCGTCCTGTCCCTGGTGCATCTGGTGGGCAGCGGGCAGAGGAGGGTGGCACCACACCATTCAGCACGCCCGCCGAGCAGGCTGGCCCATCCAGGCCGGGCCGCCCCAGGCCGGGCTGCCGATGGGCAGCCAAGTCGAAGGGCAGGATTCTCAGCTGTCCGCCTCCACTCCTGATGTACCGTCTGGGGGAACGCCTAGACATAGTGGTAGGGCCCGTAAGGCCAAAAAATTAGGCACGTAGTAAGTTGGCATGAATGCAGGGAACAGATTAGTCATAGGGGCTAGGGAACGTGTGTTGCAATGTCACTATAAAAGTTGCTACTCCAAACCTCCATACGTCTGTCGTATTTCCGGTGCCTGGGGGGGTGGGGGTGGGGTGGGGGAAGCGAGGGTGCCCGCTGACGGTGCTGGCTGAGGATCATCGCAAGGGTGAGGCCGAGATTGCACCCTACCCCAACACCAAACACGCCTTGTCCTCCGTGCGACAGCGCCCGTGGCCCCACATGGACATGTGATGGAGTGTCCCTGACGCATAGAGGGGACAACGAGATGGTGGTGTTCAGATATGGACATGAGTCAGACGGTCAGTAGCGATCTGTAGCTCACAGCTCATCGAAGATCCAGCATGGCAGTGTTCACAGCCACTTACGGAGGTAGCAGTCTACCGACAGTGACGAGGTGCCGCAGGTGTAGTGCGGCGTGATGGTGGTGGGGTGTCTGGTAGGGTTGTGTGTTGGTGCGGGACATGGGTGAGGGGGGTGCTGGGTGGTGCCAGTACGCGCGGTCAACGGTGCCAGTGCCCTGAACAACGATGCCCTCCCCAGAGTGAACGAACCATGCGGCGATCAGTGCATCGAGTGCCCGCTGTCCCAATCGGTTCCGTCGTGTGGCCTTTTGGCCGTATCCCGCGCCCCAATGGTGTCTGTGCCCCACCGCCCTCCCACCCTCCTCCCCTCCTCCTCCCCCTCCTCTTCCCCACCACCTCCCCCTCCTCTTTCCCCACCACCTCCCCCTCCTCTTTCCCCACCTCCTCCTCCTGGTCAGTGCCGCCGGCCTCTTCAGCCTCACATGCGTCCTCCGCCATCACATCGCCTCTCTGTTGGGCGATGTTGTGCAGCCCACAGCAGGCGATGACGATCCGTCCGACCCTATCGGGGCCCCCCTGATCGGTCCAGGCACCTGAACCTCACTATGAGGATTCCAAACCACCTCTCAACAACACCCCTGGTTGCTGCATGGGTCTCATTGTACCGGCGCTCCGCGTTGGTTTGTGGCCTCCGTATGGGCGTCATTAGCCACGGCCGCAAAGGATAACCCCTGTCGCCCAGCAACCAGCTCCTCATCCGGGGTGGGTGACCCTCACAAATTGCGGGGATGAACGACTGTGCTTCCCGGATACTGGGCGCACACGTGCATAATCCTCATACCCTGGTCGCACACCACCTGTAGGTTGATTTCATAGAATTTACAGTGCAGAAGGAGGCCATTCTGCCCATCGAGTCTGCACCGGCTCTTGGAAAGAGCACCCCACCCAAGGTTAACACCTCCACCCTATCCCCATAACCCAGTAACCCCACCCAACACTAAGGGCAATTTTGGACACTAAGGGCACTTTATCATGGCCAATCCACCTAACCTGCACATCTTTGGACTGTGGGAGGAAACCGGAGCACCCGGAGGAAACCCACACACACACGGGGAGGATGTGCAGACTCCACACAGGCAGTGACCCAAGCCGGAATCGAACCTGGGACCCTGGAGCTGTGAAGCGATTGTGCTATCCACAATGCTACCGTGTATGCCCCCTTCCTGTTCATGAAGACGTCCCTGTCCCGCGATGGTGCACGCAGGTTGACATGAACACCATCCACGATGCCCTGTACCATCGGTATGCCGGTCACTGCGACGAATTGCGATGCCCTGGCAGCCTGGTGAGCGTGGTCCTCCGGGAACTTGATTAACTCTCCCGCGACTGCATAGGGGCCATCGGTTACTGCCCGGATGCACCGGTGCACCAAAGCCTGACTGATTCCGTACAGGTCCCCGCTCGGCGACTGGAAGGAACCGGTCGGAAAAAAATTCAGGGTAAGAGTTACCTTCACCCTCACTGGGAGGGCATGTCCTCCCCCAGTTCCACGTGGCTCCAGGTGCACCAGCAGGTGGCATATATGTGCGACTGTCTCACGGCTCACAGTCTCCTCCTGCATGCCGCCTCCGTCATGTCCTCGAACGAGATGCGGTCCCGGTACACTCGGTTTTGCATGGCACGCCTCCGCCGCCTTGGCACGACCACCTGATCGTTCTAATCCCCAGGTAACCCATCAGGATCTGTGTCGTCGCCCTGATCCCGGCTGTCGACGTCGGGGTGGTCCGCACCCTCCTCCTCCTCGTGGACTGGTCGGGCATGGTGGCCTGCAGCAGCTGCGCCTGGCACGGGGCCCTCCGCTGGCACTCCCGCTGCAGCACCCTCCGCCTCCTCGTGGACTGGCCGGGCATGGTGGCCTGCAGCAGCCGCGCCTGGCACGGGGCTACATATCGCGCTACAGCACCCTCCATGAGCCACCCTTCTTGCATGCGACGGTTGGCCATCTGGATGGCTGCTGCCGCCGCCATGGCGGCGAAAATCGACCGGGGGGGGGGTTGGTATTGGAGGGAGAGGCATGGACGTTTCTTAGTAGGGCGCTTTGACATGCGGCAGCCAGGGCCCTTTGGATGAATGACCCACTGCAACCCCCCTCCCAAGGGAGACCCCTGACCTGACCAACCCAAGCTCCCCACCCCCCTCAGCTCCCTTGGAGGACACTCCCCCCCCCCCCCCCCCCCCCCCCCCAACCCCACGGCATCTGGCCACTGGTTACTTTGCCCTGCTGTACTCTGGCACTAAGTGGAGAGGGGCACCTACCGCTCCCCCCCCCCCCCCCCCCCCCCCGACTCGGAGTTCATGGTGCCCTGTCCCTGTTTTTAAAGACCAGGAGTAATTGGTGCCCGCTTAACATCCCGCTGGTGGGCGGGAAGATTCATGTGAGGCTGGAACATCTGACTTTATCATAGAAGTTACAGTGCAGGAGGCCATTCGGCCCATCAGGTCTGCACCGGCCCTTGGAAAGAGCACCCTATAAGCCCATACCTCCACCCTATCCCAGTAACCCCACTTAACCTTTTTGGACATTAAGGGCAATTTAGTACGGCCAGTCCACCTAACCCGCACAACTTTGGACTGTGGGAGGAAACCGCAGCACCTGGAGGAAACCCACGCAGACACGGGGAGAACTTGCAGACTCCTCACAGACAGTGACCCAAGCCGGGAATCGAACCTGGAACCCTGGAGCTGTGAAGCAACTGTGCTGATCACTGTGCTACTGTGCTGCTCTTTAATCCCACTAATGGGATTACAGTGAATTCAAATGCATGCGAATTACGTTCTCGCCCTTTCTGAGCGCGGTCCGGGTCACACCAGCAAGAAGGGTCCAGGAAGATTGCAAACTGATTTGCATCCACCACAAATCCTATTTTGGGCTTTACATCGGTATAACGCAAACAGAAAATCACCCCATTTAACTTCAGGCACGGCACTCAAAACCAAACCCAAAGAATGATGAATGCTTGAAGTTGCCTGTCAGACAGCAAGAAAAACACGAATCTTCTTTAAAACATATCTGGTGGTACAATGGAGTGCGTTCGGTTACCAGAGAAATGGGTTTCAGTGAGCAAATGGCATTTCCTGAGCCTCGGCTGTTCTTTTGGTCACAGCAAAAAGTTACAAGTACATCCCTTCGAAAGATTGTTTCTGGTTGAACAAGTACAGTTTGTTTAATTACGTACTTACTGTTCTTATTTGGTGGAACAAGTGAATAACCAGCAAAGTAATACTGAGAGGAAGGACCATCTTCTGTTAGGCTCAGATCTGCAAGTGAAGAATATAAAGCCTTGACTTGGACATGTTCGTTTTATATGCAACACTGAATGGATGTAACCACTTCTCTTAGTTTCTAGCCAATAGCAGCAAAGTTGCTTTGCATAGTTTGATTAGTTGGTACCAGCCTGTTATTGATTGAATAGAATATGTTTCCTGAATATTACTAAATTCCCTGCTAGCTAAAAATTCAAACCTGTGTCCAACATTTTTGCAGCTTTACCATTTATTTTCTTTTGAGCAGTTTTATGTGAAATTTGAAAACGATTGTGGCCAGAAGTTGAACACCAACATTGTGCAGCTTTGCTATGCATCTAATATAGAAACAATATCCCCAGGTATTTCACAGAGGTGTAAAAGGGGGAACAAATTGACCAGGATGGGAATTCTAAGCTTGGTCAAAGTGGCGACCAAGGAAAAAAAAGAATGAGAAGTTTCAGGGAATTCATGAAAGTGGGACCTGGTTGGTTAAGGATTGGTCTCCGTTGGAAGACTAAGGGGAAAGAGTGGCAAAAGAGCCAGAAATGGGACGAAGGATAAGAGTGTTTAAGGCTGGTGACAGGAATGAGGCCATAAAGAGATTTAAAAATAAGGATGAGGATTGCAAATTTGGGGCAACAGGAGACTGGGAGCCAGTGTTTGTCGATGCGGGTGGATGGGTAGTAGGGACTTGCCATGGTAGAGGATATGTGGAAGAAGAGTTTCGGATGGGCTGAAAGTTAAGGAAGGTGATGGATGGGAGGACAATAAGGAGGTGGTAAAGGTATGAAATGATGGATTTTAGTGTCTGTGGCAGGGAATATTATGGAACTTGGAGTAAACAGTTTTGGAGTAGACACAACAGGAGCTCAGAAATTTAGCAGAGTGTCAAGTAGCAAGTTGTCCGATTTAGACATCTTGATTGATGGCAGATGAAGGACACTATCAAAAGATGCAGGAAAAAAAGCACGGACACGATTTTCCGTTTCTCAAACTAAGGGTGGGTTCTCCGTCCAGCCATGTTGGAATCGGGAAATGCGATAGAGTGGAGAATCGCACGTGAGGTGAAAATCGTGGGCAGCCCGATGTAATGACATGTTCCATGCGGCATCAAGGCATTCTGCTCCACACGCAGAGTAAACGCCGTTGGCATATCATTAACGGGCGTGACCTGGTATTCTCCGGGACCTCCGCAATGCTCCGCCTTCACCAGGAGGAAATAGCAACGGTGAGTTTCACTTGTGCTTTTAAAAATCGGGAAACAGGCACCGTGGCTGCTGAAGGTGAGAGAGGAGGTAGGATATGTTCCCACAGGCGCGACTGTGAGCTGCTGGACCTGCCGTGGTAGGCCTGGCTGGGAGGAGGGGGGAGGGGCGCGAGGGGGCTCTGCCAGGGCCGGTGAGGGGGGAGTAGTCGGGAGCAACCGGGGATGGGCCGTGGGTTTGAGGTGACCCCCTGGAACCAGGGTGTCCAGACACACACAGCCATTGCTGCTCACCCCAGTGACTGCTCACCCTGGCCTGTCATTGTGCAGAGTAACACCAGCCATATTGGTGCACCACCCCATCACCCCCACACTCCACCCCCCACCCCCCCACAGGTGGGCGGCACCTGCCGGCAGTTCATCACATGGCCCACCCAAGGGGGATGCCCACACTAGCTCCGACATGAGGGTGCTGGACAGGGGCCACAGAGCATACCGCTGGCATGGGTAGGACCAGCCCTGTTGGCCGGGACAGGTGCCAGAGCCAGATGGAGGGGGAGAAATGGGGTACTGAGGCAATGTGTGGGGTCTGATCTGGGGGCCCTGGCCCATGACCACCTCCACTGCCCGCTCATCTTCCCCGCCCCTCCCCCCACCCCCCCAGCACCCCCTCTGCAGCCAGCCTAGCCCAGCCCATCCCTCAAACCCTTCTGAAAGAGCTGCGAGGCAGGTTGGAGCTTTTGTGCACAGGTGTTTATTTTGCAGAGGGCATGTGAGCATTGTGTTCCAGCCTCTAACGTTATCCCATGTGCTGCGCCCATGCCAACCTAACTGGTATCTACTTTTCTGGTCTTACGGGCCCTAACGCTACGTCTAGGCGGATCACCAGGCGGTAGGTATATCAGTGGTGGAGGCGGCCTGCTGCTAATCTCACCCATGGGTCATGTTCGGCAGCCGTCCTCTGGAGTGACTGGACCTGGATGGGCCCGGCTGTTGCTCGGGTGTCCAAAGTGGTGTGGTGCCACTCTGTTCTGTCCGCTTCTCATCGGATGTGTCAGGGACAAGAGAGGGGGGAATCCAAGGCGCTATGGTATTCCGGCACCTCCCCTGCAGGGTTCACGGGCAGGGTCCCCATAACCACCTGCTCCTTCGGGGTGCCCAATGGCCCCCCGGCTACTCAGTGGAATGGGGGTGCGACTGGAGCGAATTCCTGTGGCTCCGACGCTACCTGCTGCTGCTAGTCCTGGAGGCCCACTCTCGTCTCGACATGGGTCACCATGCTCATGGCCATGGAGCACAGGGACTGGGCCACCTCCCTCTTGGACTGTGCCACATCACTCAGTGACTGTACCACCTCCATCTCGGGACTGGCACAGGTCAGCCAGCACCCGGGCAATGCCCATGATACACTCAGTCATAACCCGTTGTGGCTGGGCTAAGCTCTGGAACACCGCTGCAGTATCCAGGTGGCCCTGGTACATAGCTTCCTGTGCCTCAGCTACCACGGCACAATGTGCCCCGGGCCTTGGACACCTGACCCATGGCCGATATCCTTGCCCCCAAGGCTTCTACTGCGGACGCCACCCCTGCGGTGTTGGCCTGGGGGGCACGCCTCCTCCAGCTGTACCTGAAGGTGCTGGCTGGTTGCTGAAAGCTCCTCATGTGTCTGCATCTCCATTTGCGATGAGACCACCCTTTCCAGAAGTCATAGACCAGTCTGGTCAGCAGCTAGTCCCTGGTGTCGAGCCCCCCTTCAGACCACCGCCCCCTCGAGGGTTCCTACCTCCACCTGCTGTACCGCAGAAAGGGTGCGGTGCGCACCAGATAGTGCCCTAGGAGCCTGTTCACTAAAGTGCCCCGCCGTGGTGAGTGTCTCTGGGATGGTGGAGGGTGTTGGTGACAGCTGTGATGGGAAGTCAGTGTTTGTCCTGGACTGGTGCTCCGGGGTGTCTTGGGCTGGCATTCGTGGGCTTGCATCACTGTCCATTACCTTCCCATCACTGGAATCGGCTTGGTGTTGGGGATGAGGTTGGGGTCGGAGGCGGGGCAAAAGAGCCCACCTCGGCGCCAGGTGATCCTGCAAGACACAAGACATGACGCATGATTGGATCGTGGGTTGGGGTGAAGTGGAGGTGGTGTGGGGGTGGCGTAGGGGTGGTGAGGGGATGTGTGGAGGTGGTGTGGGGGTGGCGTAGGGGTGGTGAGGGGATGTGTGGAGGTGGTGTGGGGGTGGCGTAGGGGTGGTGAGGGGATGTGTGGAGGTGGTGTGGGGGTGGCGTAGGGGTGGTGAGGGGATGTGTGGAGGTGGTGTGGGGGTGGCGTAGGGGTGGTGAGGGGATGTGTGGAGGTGGTGTGGGGGTGGCGTAGGGGTGGTGAGGGGATGTGTGGGGGTGGTGAGGGGTGGTGAGGGGATGTGTGGGGGTGGTGTAGGAGTGGTGAGGGGATGTGTGGAGGTGGTGTGGGGGTGGTGAGGGGTGGTGAGGGGATGTGTGGGGGTGGTGTGGGGGTGGCGTAGGAGTGGTAAGGGGATGTGTGGGGGTGGCGTAGGGGTGGTGAGGGGATGTGTGGGGGTGGCGTAGGGGTGGTGAGGGGATGTGTGGGGGTGGCGTAGGGGTGGTGAGGGGATGTGTGGGGGTGGCGTAGGGGTGGTGAGGGGATGTGTGGGGGTGGCGTAGGGGTGGTGAGGGGATGTGTGGGGGTGGCGTAGGGGTGGTGAGGGGATGTGTGGGGGTGGTGAGGGGTGGTGAGGGGATGTGCGGGGGTGGCGTAGGGGTGGTGAGGGGTGGTGAGGGTTGTGTGGGGGTGGTGAGGGGTGGTGAGGGGATGTGTGGGGGGTGGCGTAGGGGTGGTGAGGGGATGTGTGGGGGTGGCGTAGGGGTGGTGAGGGGATGTGTGGGGGTGGCGTAGGAGTGGTGAGGGGATGTGTGGAGATGGTGTGGGGGTGGCGTAGGGGTGGTGAGGGGATGTGTGGGGGTGGCGTAGGGGTGGTGAGGGGATGTGTGGAGGTGGTGTGGGGGTGGCGTAGGGGTGGTGAGGGGATGTGTGGAGATGTTGTGGGGGTGGCGTAGGAGTGGTGAGGGGATGTGTGGAGATGGTGTGGGGGTGGCGTAGGGGTGGTGAGGGGATGTGTGGAGGTGGTGTGGGGGTGGCGTAGGAGTGGTGAGGGGATGTGTGGAGGTGGTGTGGGGGTGGCGTAGGGGTGGTGAGGGGATGTGTGAGGGTGGCGTAGGAGTGGTGAGGGGATGTGTGGAGATGGTGTGGGGGTGGCGTAGGAGTGGTGAGGGGCTGTGTGGAGATGGTGTGGGGGTGGCGTAGGAGTGGTGAGGGGCTGTGTGGAGATGGTGTGGGGGTGGCGTAGGAGTGGTGAGGGGATGTGTGGAGGTGGTGTGGGGGTGGCGTAGGAGTGGTGAGGGGATGTGTGGAGGTGGTGTGGGGGTGGTGAGGGGTGGTGTAGTGGTGCTGAGGGAGTGGTGAGGGGGTGATGTAGGGGTGATGGGGTGTGGGTCCTGCCATGCATGCCATGGGAAACGACAACGTAGTGGGCTCTCACCTGGTTGACTGACGCTGACATCCAGCTCGGAGACCGGCCTCTCGCTGGGTCCAACGACCAGGTCCAGTGCCCACCGCTCCATGGTGGTGAGGGGTTGCACGTCCAGCAGTCCCCCTCTGGTCTTCTCTTTCTCCGGTTGTGTGCCGCACACTACAGGCGGGTGGTGAACGGTCACCCTCCGGGAAGGGAGGGCAGGTTATGGGTGTTTAGGACTGGGGATTGGTATCAGGGGCACAGTGCTGCCTACTCACCCTGAGGAGGTCAGGCAGCTTCTTTCTGCACAGCTGTCCAGTCCTTGTGGTGGGGCCCAAGGCACTCACGGCCTCTGCCACCTGCGCCCAGGTCCAGTATACAGTGGTGGGTGGCAGCTTCCTTCAAACCCCGGGGAACAGGGAGGCCCCCTCTCCTCCACGGTGTCCAGTAAGGTCTCGCTCTCCGCATCCGTGAACCTGGTGCTGCTCGTCTTTCCATCTTGTTGGCCGGGATGAGTGTATGTGGGCAGTGAAGCTTGTCAGCCTCCCGAGTGGCAATCCCGACCCCGGTGAATCGCTTTTCACTGGAATCGATCGAGGTTCACATGATGCAGGTACTTGCCCAATAATGAATCATGAAGTGCTCTGGGACAAGCGCCAATTCAGTTGTCGTAGATGTCCACCGATTCAGTCCCGGCGTCAACACTTAGTTTCCAAAACGGAGTTTCCCACCTGTAGTTTTTTTGTTCCTTTCTTTCATTTTTTTTCAATCATTAGTGATTATTTAACAGTTGTCCTTTAAAGATTGTCCTTTTCATACATTGCTTGGTATTGAGTTACTCATTCCTGTTCATCCAGGGAACAAAGTGAGGCTGTGTAAGGGACTCTAACTGCCTTTCACATTGTCATCATATCAAGGTGCAACCCAAAGGTAAAATTCAAGCCACGGAGCCAGACAATGCAGAAAAAGGGCATTCAGCCCATCAAACCTGCGCTTGTTTCAAACCTTTGGGTTGCACCTGAAGTCGGTGTGGGGAAGCAGATGTGCTTACTATGGAAGAGGCTGTTGAGAAATGATCTTGGGCGTCAATTCTACTTTCCCACCCTCTCCCCACTGCCTTTGATGCCCCCTAGCAAAAACTCTGCTTATTGCAGCCTTAAATATATTCAATCATGGAACATCCGTAACCCTCTCGGGTAGAGTTCCACAGATTCACAACTCTTTGAGTGAAGTAATTTCTTCTCATCTCAGCTCTAAATGATCAACTCCTCACCCTCACACTGTGCCACGGCGTTTTAGATTCTGGAACCTGCGGAAACAGTCATTCAGCATCAACCCTATCAAACACCTCCCACATCTTAATTGATTCAATGAGCTTGCCTATCATTCTTCTAACTCCCAGAGATTATCAGCCCAATTTATTATAGCCTTTCATCACAGAACAACTCCCTCATCCAAGAGAGCAATTTAGTGAATCCTCGCTGTACTCCCTCCAAAGGAGTTTGTTACAGTGTCCTTTGGAGGGAATGCAGCGATATGTAAAAATACACACAGTATTCCAGAAGTGGTCTTGTCAAAGCCCGTACAATGGTAGCAAGGCCTCTTCATTCTGGTACTCCAATGCATTTGCAATGAAGGGCAACATGCCAATTACCTTCCCAATTGCTTGCTCTACCTGCATGCTAACATTCTGCATTCCTGATGTGAGTGGATAGGTTGTAGAGAGGTGTGGTGATATGATTTGCATAGCTGTCTGCCATTGGGGCAGAACACCGGCTTACCATTGGCCCTGGTCGGTCATGTGCCTCTCGACCGATTGGTCGAGAGGCTGAGTTAACCACGCCTCCTTGCCGAGGTATAAATAGTCAAACGCCCGGCGGTCGTCCATTTTATTGTAGACAACCGCAGGGCTAAGTTCTAGTTTATTAAAGCCTAACTTTTGTAAAGCAACTCGTCTCTCAGGCAATTGATGGTTCATCAAGAGGATAAGTCGCTTGGTCTGAATGACTTGCATCCCAAATTGCCAGAGGGAATTGGGTTGGAGAAAGCGGCGAGCTTGCCATTATCTTCTAATCTTCCCTTGGTATGGGGGATGACAGCAGAGGATTGCAGAGTGGCAAATATGATACCCTTGTTAATGAAAGCTGGAATGACAATGCAAGTAACTATACAGGTTGGGTGTTTAACTTCTTGTGCATTCATTCAAGGGATATGGTCTTTGCTGGCTAGGCCAGCATTCCTTGCCCATTCCTAATTGCCTCTGAGAAGTAAGTGGTGAGCTGTCTTCTTGAACCTTTGCCATTCAGCAGTGTCAGTACACCCATGGGGCCGTTCGGGAGGAAGTTCCAGGATTTTGACCCAGCGCCAATGAAGGAGCAGCGATATTTATTAATGTCAGGATGGTGACTTGCTTTGAAGGAAACTTCCAGATGGTGTGATGTAGTATCTGTTGCCATTGTCCTTCTAGATTGTCGTGGCCGTGGTTTGGAAGGTAGGTAAGGTTATGGTGGAAGGTGGATGGGATTGATTCTTTTACTCTGCAGAGGGCCAGGATTGATGTGATGAGTCGAATGGCCCCCTTATTTGTTATAATGACGCAGTGAGTCTCTCACCATCTATGGCCATATCTGATCCCCTTATAATCTTGAAAACCACAAACAAATCACCCTTTGAACGTATTCATGGAAATAAATATGGAACTTGTGTAATTCTTGCTAATAAGTAACCACATGAGTCCAGAGATCATTCTGGTAAATCAACAGTGCTGTCCCTAGGATCCCCTACAGTGTGGGTCATATAGGCCGATCTCACTCCTAAATGTAGATGCAAAGTTGCTGGCAAAGATTTTGGCCATGAGGATAGAGGACTGTGTGCCGCAGGTCATACACGAGGATCAGACGGGGTTCGTGAAAGGGAGGCAGTTGAATACTAATGTACGGAGGCTCTTGAATGTTATAATGATGCCGGCGGTGGCGGAGATAGTGGCAGCGATGGATGCGGAGAAGGCCTTCGATAGGGTGGAATGGGGGTACCTGTGGGAGGGGCTGAAAAGGTTTGGGTTTGGGGAGGGGTTCGTCAGGTGGGTGAGGTTGATATATGAGGCCCCTGTGGCGAGTGTGGCCACGAACAGAAGGAGGTCAGAGTATTTCCGGCTGCACTGGGGGACGAGGCAGGGGTGTCCCCTGTGCCCCCTGCTCTTTGCGCTGGCAATCGAACCCCTGGCCACGGCGTTGAGGGAGTCGAGGAACTGGAGGGGGTTAGTGCGGGGTGGGGAGGAGCATCGGGAGTCGCTCTATGCGGATGATCTGCTGCGATATGTGGCGGACCCAGTGGGGGGAATGCCAGAGGTGATGGGGATCCTTAGGGAGTTTGGAGATTTCTCCGGGTACAAGCTCAATATGGGGAAGAGCGAGTTGTTCGTAGTGCACCCAAGGGACCAGGAGAGGGGGATTGGTGAGCCCCGCTAAAAAGGGCGGAGAGGAGTTTCAGGTACATAGAACATAGAACATTACAGCGCAATACAGGCCCTTCGGCCCTCGATGTTGCGCCGTCCTGTGAAACCCCTCTAAAGCCCATCTACACTATTCCCCTATCGTCCATATGTCTATCCAATGACCATTTGAATGCGTTTAGTGTTGGCGAGTCCACTACTGTTGCAGGCAGGGCATTCCACGCCCTTACTACTCTCTGAGTAAAGAACCTACCTCTGACATCTGTCCTATATCTATCTCCCCTCAATTTAAAGCTATGTCCCCTCGTGCTGGACATCACCATCCGTGGAAAAAGGCTCTCAATGTCCACCCTATCTAATCCTCTGATCATCTTGTATGGGGGTCCAGGTAGCTAGGAGCCGGGGGGCCATGCATAAGCTTAACTTCACGAGGCTGGTGGAGCAGATGGAGGAGGAGTTTAAGAGGTGGGACGTGCTGCCACTCTCCCTGGCGGGTAGGGTGCAGGCAGTTAAAATGACGGTGCTCCCGAGGATTTTGTTCCTGTTCCAACGCCTCCCCATCCTGATCCCTAAGGCCTTCTTCAGGCGGGTTAACAGGAGCGTTATGGGGTTTGTGTGGGCGCAGAAGACCCCGAGGGTGAGAAGGGTGTTCCTGGAGGGGAGCAGGGATTGGGGGGGGGGGGGGGGGGGGGGGGGGGGGGCGTTGGCTTTGCATAACCTCCGTGGATATTATTGGTATGCACGTGGGTGATAGAGGGGGAGGGGGCGGCATGGAAGAGGATGGAGATGGCGTCCTGTGTGGGCACGGGCCTGGAGGCGCTGGTGACGGCGCCGTTGCCGCTTCCTCCAACGGGGTATACCACGAGCCCGGTGGCGGCGGCTACCCTCAGAATTTGGGGGCAATGGAGACAGCACAGGGGGGAGGTGGGGGCCTCGGTGTTGTCCCCGATATGGGAGAACCACCGGTTTGTCCCGGGGAGAATGGACGGAGGGTTCCTGAGTTGGCACAGGGCAGGTATTAGAAGAATGGGGGACCTGTTTGTGGACGGGAAGTTCGCGAGCCTGGGTGAGCTGGAGGGGAAATTCGGCCTCCCCCCCCCGGGGAACACCTTCAGATATATGCAGGTAAGGGCATTTGTTAGGCGGCAGGTGGTGGAGTTCCCACTGTTGCCACCACGGAGGCTCCAGGACAGGGTGCTTTCGGGGATGTGGGTTGGAGAGGGAAGGATCTCGGCAACATACCAGGTGATGCAGGAGGAGGAGGAGGCCTCGGTGGAGGAGCTGAAGGGTAAGTGGGAGGAGGAGTTGGGTGAGGGGATTGACGAGGGACGTGGGCAAATGCCCTGGGGAGGGTGAATTCCTCCTCCTCTTGCGCGAGGCTCAGCTTAATACAATTCAACGTGCTGCATAGGGCGCACATGACCGGGGCAAGGCTGAGCCGGTTCTTTGGGAGAGAGGACAGATGTGTTAGGTGCACAGGGAGCCCAGCAAACCACACCCACATGTTCTGGGCATGCCCAGCGCTGGAGGTCTTTTGGAGGGGCGTAGCAGAGACGATGTCGAGGGTGGTTGGTTCCAGGGTTGAGGCAGGCTGGGGGCTTGCAATATTTGAGGTGGCAGAGGAGCCGGGAGTGCAGGAGGCGAAAGAGGCCGGTATTCTGGCCTTTGCGTCCCTGGTAGCCCGGCGGAGGATTCTTCTTCAGTGGAAGGATGCGAGGCCCCCAGGCGTGGAATCCTGGGTCAACGATATGGCTGGGTTTTTTAAATTGGAGAGGGTCAAATTTGCCTTAAAGGGATCGGTGCAAGGGTTCTTCAGGCGGTGGCAACCGTTTCTAGACTTCCTGGTGGAGGCGTTAGGTGATGGTCAGCAACAGCAGCAACCCGAGCCGGGGGGGGGGGGGGGGGTGGAGAGAGTGGGGGGGAGTTCGGGGTGGGTGGGGGGCTTGTGTGAGGGTTTGTTTGTTTTTCTTGATTGGGCGTGTATATTTGCCTATATGTTGATTATTTCTGTTAATTTATTATTTGTGTATACGGGGGGGGTTTGTTCTTTTTTCTTTGTGTTTTTGTTGTTGATAATTTGTGAAAACTTGAATAAAAATTATTTACAAAAAAAACAGTACTGTCCCTCCAATACCAATATATTCATCCTAAATAGTGGTGTCCAGAACTACTCCAGGAGTGGTCTAACAAGGCTTTGTACAGTGAAATTCAATAATTATGTATTTGACTGGGCAGCCATTGTGGTGCAGTTGCTAGCACTGTTGCCTCACGGCGCCGAGTACCCGGGTTCGATCCTGGCCCTGGTTCACTGTCCGTGTGGAGTTTACACATTCTCCTCGTGTCTGCGTGGGTCTCACCCCCCCAATCCAAAATGATGTGCGGGGGTAGGTGGATTGGCCATGCTAAATTGCCCCTAAATTGGAAAAATAAATAATTGGATACTCCAAATTTACAAGAAAAATAAAGTGACGTATTTGACTAAGAACTCCATTGGTTTGGCCCTTATTTAAATTCAAGCTACTGTTTAGGGGCATTTAAGTGAACTCAATTGTTTCAACCAGAGACAATTAGTTAGTGGCCGTCAAGGGTTCCATCAATCCAATGGTTCAAAATATAAAAGAAAGAATCACTCTGAATATAAAATATTAATTTAAGTGTTATTTAGCACAGAGATTGTAATCACTGTTGTTTGCATTTTTAAGGAGCGAGATAACAGAATTTCTCCCATAAATCTAGATATATTGTATCCCTGTTATTTGTTTACTTGTTTCATCCTTAGTTCTAAAAATGAACATTGAACTGGATTTTATGCTGAGGGCAGGTTCCGTGCACTCCAGCATTAATATGCAAGTGAACCCCCTCCGTCCTGTCAGTTCGCCCTACTTCAAATCATGGCAACCGCCCCCTTTAAGTAACATGAGGTGGGAGTTCTCCCCGCCTCCGGGAGGAAGCGATGCCTCATAGGCTGCCAGCCTCCAACAAGCAGGAGTGGCGGCCTGGTGCCGTACTGCAGGCAGGACAGGAGAGCAACAACGTGCACATTGACTCGCAGCTCACTCCAGTGTCATTCTGACATACCTCAGCAGGGAGGGATGAGTGGGTATATGGTGCATAGAACATAGGGGGTTGGGGCAGAGTTATAACTGTATCTCCTTTATTCAGAACACCTGGTTGGTCACGACAGGGTTTTTAAAGCTCTTGGGCGAGATTCTCCATTCGTCGGCACGGCGACTGGGCGGAGAATATCTTTTGACGGCAAAATCGGATCACCTCAGCACGTCACCTGATGGCCCTCCTCCGATGTTCCGCCCCAGATGGGCCGGGTTCACGATGGCGCGGTTCACTTCTGGGAACCCGGCGTGGCGGCTGCTGAATGTGTTGAGCACCGACGCAGTCGGGCGGGAGCCATGCTGCTGGCCGGGGGGCTTCCGCGAGGGCTGGGGGGACTGTGGGGGGTGGCCCGGGGGGGGGGGAGGTCGGGTCCATGCGTGGCTGGCGCCATGTTTTACGGCGTGACCGTTGTAGGTCGTCGCCGTGCGCATGCGCAGCCACGGACCCAGCCATTCTCCGGCGCTTTATTTCGTGGAGGTTGGGAGTTTTACGTGGCACAGCTGCTAGCCTCTCACCGGTCGCAGCATCGGTGAGGGGGCGCCGCCGGTGTTTTCCACGTAAGACACCACGGATACCCTGCACTTAGCCTCAGAATTGGAGAATCTGGCCCTTTGTACCTGCAGATGCCTTTTCCAATTCACGTGTATTTAGGACGAGATACTCTGGTCTCCGCACGGTGTGATCCTTGGCGGCAGGAGGTGGCCCACCGATGCCTGGCAGCGGGATATTCTGGTCCCTCTGCTGCCAAAGGGATTTAACCCATCCTACGCCACTGGGAAACATGTGGCAGGGGTGCACCCTCGGTGGGACCGCAAGATCCCATTGGTGTGAACAGCCGGAAGATCTCACCCTTAGTTTTTAATCAGGAGTCAACCAAACCAGGTTTTCTTGAGTAAAGGAAAGAACAATTTTCCAGCTACTAAGTCCTGGTACAGAGTGCTGGGTACCCCACACTGGGGCCGTTATATTACCGAGCGGAAAATGTGGCAGGTTGTGTCTGAAATTTCAGTTTCCCGATGATGGGTTGAGATGCAGAGATTAAGTCAGCAGCGTGGCCTCATGCTGTCCCATGCCTGGAGCCTACTTTGTAATACATTAGCATCATATTAAAGCTGTTTATAATTGTGCCCTATCTTCCAGATTATGTCACTAATACAAAGGGGATATGTGACACCCAGCTCACGTTCCTTTAATGGTGGTTTGCAACCAGTCAGTTTTGTGCAGATGTGTACAAAGTTTCCTCTGCAGCTTAAAGGAGGGGAGCAGGAGGACAGCAGCTTGCACAGAGACTGCCACCCAGCAAGGGTGAGTCAGGGTGAGTGAGGTGACTGAGGAGTGGGGGGGGGGGGGGGGGGGGGCTGCTGTAATGTGATCAGGGGAATGGAGGTGAAATGGGAAATGCCTGGTGCCCTGGGCGAGTGGGTGGAGGAAGTTTTGCCAGAGGACAGTCAATAAGGTAGCTCACTTGCCGACAAGCAAAGCCCCCATTGCTGCCAGTAAATGCTGTGTTTGTAGGTTTTTTAGGAACCGAGATGTTCAAGACTTGAGTGGTCCCAGATGTTAAGCATAAGATGGGCGGTTTAAGGCTATAACAGTGCCATCGGCTAGTTTTCAGATTTCAGTCCTTCTGTCACAATTCCTTATTTGTGTTAATGGCGGTCAGGGCCAATGATTCCTTGCGGCATGATCTTTCTTTGTGATTGTTTGTAATAAGGCAATGAAAGCCATCTCATGAAAATGTCCTCAGATTTTCATTCTGATCACTTGCAGCATGAATACTGAATATTCTTTCATATTTGTTTCCAATAATTAATAATAATAATAATTAATAATAATTATTAGTCATGAGATCTGGGCATCACTGGCATTGTCACCATTTATTGGTCAAACCCAACTACCTCTCGATGATGGCAGTGAGGTGCCCTCTTGAACGACTGCAGACCACGGGCAGGATTCTCCGTTACAAACGTGCAGCTTTAACCTCCGGAGGACGATTTAGACATGGTTGATTTTTTGGAGGGGTTGGAGTGTCCAAAGGTGGAGGACAAGGACCGGGGGATTGGAGAATCCACTGGAGGCAGAGGAAGTCTGGAAGCAATTGGGAATATACAGATGGGGAAAATGCAAAAATAAAATAGTTGTGATAGCTTGCCAAGTTTCCCTTTGGAATTTGGTTTACACAATACCTACCACCCAACAGATCAGAGCACATTGGCTGACTGGGCTTCACCTGTATTGTGAGTTCTTTGATTCTGTTTGACTGAATCAATGTACATAGCTTCAAGTTACAGCATGTCTAGGATTGAGCTCCAATACAGAGCACTTCAATATACAAAGAGCTGGAGACTCAGTTTACACAGAGCATTTCAACTTTAATAAGATTGTAGGTAGATTGGTCAAGAACATTGTTATCAATTCAGAAGAGTTCCTTTTGCATGTAACATGCAATCATTAAAATCTAAACACAGCATCAATCAATCTAGGATACATCAGTAAATTAATGATTTTATAATAAAACCTTAAGGCATCCTAATCTAAATTGAGATTGTGACAAGAACAATTGCCTGTAAGAAGAGAGCATGTAGTGTTCAAGTCATTGATTTTCTGTCATCTCTTGTGAAAATTAAGCATCAATGTGAAAGTAGATATTAGCACACCCGACTTGTCTCCCGTAGCTCTTCAAGATAATTGTTGCGGAGTAATAACCACTTAACCAAGTGCTCGAGATGGGTGGACGTGGAAAGTACATACTTCTTGAGGAACTGCTATACCCCTGAAATGCAAATGTTTAGTCACATTATTGTGAGTGAATGTTAGTCCTTTTTTGTACAGCAATGCAGGCAGGTACACATTTCAATGTTGGAGAGGACCACAACTGTTACATTTTAATTCAAATTCCTATACCTTTGACCCTTTAAATCCTATAATAGGAAACATGTAACATACTACTCAAGATTAACATTTACCTTTACATTGACATGTACAAGGAATGGTGTAGTGTGTGTGATTCACCATCACAGCATTTAAATTTTTTTTCGAGTATCCAATTATATCTTTTTCCAATTAAGGGACAACTAAGCGTGGCCAATCCACCATGCACATCATTTGGGTTGTGGGGGTGAGACCTACGCAGACACGAGGAGAATGTGCAAACTCCACACGGACAGTGACCCGGGGCCGGGATCGAACCTGGGACCTCGGCGCCGTGAGGCAGTAGTGCTGACCACTGCACCACCGTGCTGCCCAGCACAGCACATTTATACTGAGATCTGAAACCATAATATATTCAAATATTCACCGAGATTCAGTGAAGCTGCTGCCAATCCTGACAACGAAAGCTTGGTGAGTGTGTGGATTCTTGTTGCGTGCAATAAGTCAGAAGCAACATGTTAATCCTTTTGTTTAGCATTATGCAGGGAACTAGCAGGTGAGTTGATCATGTGGAGAGTAGCAGTCAGGGTACGTTAAAGGAATGCTTTTGATTTTATTCTACAGTTTTCCTGAGAAATAGACATTTGAACAATCGCTGATATGAGAAGAACCCCCATTACTCTTTTGTGTTTATCTTGTCACTTGGATTCTGGGGACGACATTCAGCTCAGGCGATTACATCTAAACTGTGCCAGCCAACTGCATATATTTCCCACACAAATTCTGCGATTCAGCTTCCATCAAAAAATGACTGGAATCCTGTGTTGTTGTTATGGGTATACTCCCAGATTTGTGTAAGCTGAAGAGTCCATTGTTATTATTGATACCAATGATGCCAACTTAGTGGTATGATATAGCATTCTTACCTCAGCCCATGGTGGTGCGGTACATAATCTACATAACCAATTGCCTTCCTCTAAAGCAGAGAAATGCCTATGATCCTTTGTGGGCTACAGCTAATCAGCAATTGCTATTTGCATGCAAGACTGGAGTTAGCACTACCCAAATCCATTTCAAGCCCACAGCTTTGGTGGTGGTGGGGTGGTGGAGAGTTGGGTGGTGCAGGTTTCACTGCACAGCACCAGCTCAATCACTGATTCTGGAATTTTCAGGCAGTACTTGGGCCCATTTTTAAGGTTTCTACTCATCCTCTAATAATAATCTTGGGCTTACGTGAACACTGCAATGAAGTTACTGTGAAAATCCCCTAGTCGCCATACTGCAGCGCCTGTTCGAATATACTGACGGAGAATTCAGAATGTCCAATTCACCAAAAAGCACGTCTTTCAGGACTTGTGGGAGGAAACCGAAGCACCCGGAGGAAACCCACGCAGACTTAGGGAGAGCGTGCAGACTCCGCACAGACAGTGACCCAAGTGGGAATCGTACCCGGGACCCTGCTGCTGTGAAGCAACAGTGCTAACCACGGCGTGAGTATTCGCAGAACCACAGTGGATTGCTAGCCAATATTTAAAAGTGTCTTTTACTGCATGATCATTAGTGATTGCAAACCTAAAGTGACATAAAGAAATATCTGGGAATTAAGTCATTCCATTGACGCACATGCCATCTATTGGCCTGGAATGGAAGACCCAATAAGTCTTGCCTTGTATTGTCAATTGACATTCTGTACCTAGTCTGGCAATTAATTTGGGATTGTTTCGTACTGTTTTAATTGCACACTATATTAGAATGAAGTCTGTGATGCTGCTGGTGAATTGACTGCCATATTTTGTGACTTTCAGGTGGTAACCTTCACCTCTTTACCGCACGTGAATAAGACATTAAGCAATAGCAGTTTTTAGTGCTGTAGAATTTGCCTCAGATCATTTCATTTTTCATTAATCATTTAAATATGTGTGGTCCTTTTCACCAAACATTATGAACAAGGAACAGGAGCCATTTGGCCCCTTGAATCTGCTCCACCATTTAATAAGAACCTGGTTAATCTGATATTAACCTTAAATCTGCACCCTGCCTTCCGCCAATAACCTATCATCCCCTTGCTTACCATGAATCTATCGAGCCTTGCCTTAAAAATGTTCAAAAACTCAGCTTCTACCACCTTTTCAGGAAGAGAATTCCAAAGACCCATGGACCTCTGAGTGAAACATTTCTCTTCATCTCCATTTCACAATGTGCGACCCCTTAGTTTTAAACAGTTGGCTCAGTTGACTGGACAGCTGTTTTGTGATGCAGTGAGACGTTAACAGCGTGGGTTCAATTCCCGTGCCGGCTGAGGTTATCCATGAAGGCCCTGCCTTCTCAACCCTGTCCCTTGCCTGAGGTGATGGGATCCTCAGGTTAAATCACCACCAGTCAGCTCACTCTCAAAGGGGAGACCAGCACATGGTCCTCAGGACTATGGTGATTTTCATTTTTAAACAGGGACTCCTAGTTCTAGATTCTCCACATCCACTCTGTCAAGACCCCCTCAGGATCTTACATGTTTCAATCAAGACACCTTTTACTCTTCTATACTCCAATGTATACCAGTCTAGCCTGGCCAACCTTTCCTCATCAGGCAACCCACCCATTCCAAGTATTATTCTGGTAACCCTTCTCTGTACGACTTTCACTGTGTTTACATCCTTCCTTAAAGAAGGTGACCAATTCTATACAAAGAGCTCCAAATGTAACCTCCCTACTTTTGTATTCAATTCCCCTCGCAATTAACAATAACATTCCATTAGCTTTCCCATTTTGTGATTCATGCATTCGGACACTCAAGAGTTCTCTGCATCTCAGATTTAGAGAATTTTATTACATAGAATTTGCAGTGCAGAAGGAGGCCATTCGGCCCATCGAGTCTGCACCGGCTCCTGGAAAAAGCACCCTACCCAAGGTTAACACCTCCACCCTATCCCCATAACCCAATAACCCTACCCAACACTAAGGGCAATCTTGGACACTAAGGGGAATTTATCATGGCCAATCCACCTAACCTGCACATCTTTGGACTGTGGGAGGAAACCGGAGCACCCGGAGGAAACCCACGCACACACGGGGAGGATGTGCAGACTCCACACAGACAGTGACCCAAGCCGGAATCGAACCTGGGACCCTGGGGCTGTGAAGCGATTGTGCTGTCCACAATGATACCGTGCTGGTACTTTTTATTCTTTCTGCCAAAACGGACCATTTCACATTTTCCCACATTATACTCCATTTGCTAGATCTTTGCCCACTCATTTAACCTGTCTATCTTTTTGTAGCTTTTTATGTCATCTTCACAATTTACTATTCTACCTATCTTTGTGTCATCAGCAAATTTGGCAACCATCCTTTCAGTCCCTACATCCAAGTGATTTATGTAAATTGTAAACAGTTGAGGTCCCAACACTGGCCCTGTGGCACACCACTTGATACATCTTGCCAACCTTCCTAAATATCCTGTAGCCTACAATATTAATGCGCAATCCATATCATTCTGCAGCCATGTCTCTGTAATGGCTCTCAAATTGTCCTTATTCATTTCTATGCACGCCCTCAGTTCATCTGTTTTGTCTAAAATACTACGTGCATTCAGATACAGAGTTTTGCATTGCAATTCTGTTGCAATTATGTTTTATTAGAATTACAGCTACTGTATTGAGAAAAAAAATCAGAGTTGATAAAAAACAACCTTAACTCGCATTTATATAATTCCTTAAACATAGTCATTTTAAAAAAAATTGCATGGATTCTATTTTTACTAGATGCAGTCTGTTGGTAAATTAGTCGAGAACAATTTTTCTGAACCTATTTGAAAGCAACACATTGAAAAGATTACATTCAATGTGTTCAGCAGCTATTTCAACTGTTAGAGAGCAGAGCCCCTGAGCCAGAATTGATAACCAAGGAAGATGCATTCACAACAAGGTCAAGCTGGTTGAGTAACAACTTGAAAATCCTTCCAACACACATGCCAGTGGTGAGCAGTAAGAGTGGAAGAGATTTCCGGACAGCCACTTGATAGAAAGAACATTGGAGCCTTGACCATCACTATTCATAGTTCCAGACTACAGCATGCATGTAAAAGTGAACGTTGCCACAGCAGCTCAGGTTCCTTGAAGGGCTGGCTGGCTCAGTCGACTAGAAGGCCGATGTAGGCCAGATTTGTGCCAACCTTCTGGTGGAGGTTGTGGTTTGGACCTGCCGTTGCTCACAAGAGTGGAGGAAAATAGTTGGTTCGGGCTATCAGTTACACCATGAAGACTGGGACTGCTGTATGAGATGCAATGTTTACACTGTATAAACCAGCCCAACAGCCACTGGAGAATTAGTCATCAGAATGTGATTATTAGAAGTTCATGAACGTGTGGACTGGCAAGTCAGTTTTTTTTGTTTACCACAGGATTCATTTCATCCACCTTGTGAGAGTACCTTTAAGAAATGGGTGTTTATAAATGGGTGTGTATATAAATACCTGTAGTGAGAGTACCTTTAAGAAATGGGTGTTTATAAGTGGGTGTGTATATAAATACCTGTAGTCAGAGTACCTTTAAGAAATGGGTGTTTATAAATGGGTGTGTATATAAATATCTGTAGTCAGAGTACCTTTAAGAAATGGATGTTTATAAGTGGGTGTGTATATAAATATCTGTAGTCAGAGTACCTTTAAGAAATGGGTGTTTATAAATGGGTGTGTATATAAATATCTGTAGTCAGAGTACCTTTAAGAAATGGGTGTTTACTACTGCAGTGATGTCAGAGAGTGGGTGGAGCTGGGCTGTCTGTCAGCTTTTTACTTTTGTTTTAGGCTGTTTGCTGCAGTGTGTGTTTTAGTTTTGTTTTCAGTGTTGGAGCTGAAGCCAGACAGAGCTGGCTAGCTGCAGTCACAGCCAGAAGGTGTATGAATCTCTCTCTGCAATCTAAAGACTGTAAATTGATCCTGGTGATTTAAAACTAATAACAGAAGTGACTTTAACCTGATGTGCTTCTGGTAAAAGAGGTTTTAAGTCGTATGGATGTTGACAGGAAAGCTTAAAGGATTACTTAGTGTTGTAGTCTTTGGGGGTTGTATTTGAATTAATGGTTGCAAAGATGTTCACTGTATGTTTTAACAAGGTTAACTTGAGTTCATAGAATAAACATTGTTTTGCTTTAAAAAATACTTTTCCATTTCTGCTGTACCTCACCTGTAGAGTGGGCTGTGTGCTCCCCATACCACAATCTATTAAAAGTTGTGGATCAGGTGAACTCCATGATACACTTTGGGGTTCTCTAAACCCTGGCCCATAACAACCCGAAATTTGCATTTGTGATGTATTTAGTTGTAAAAACTATGCAGATGTATTTTATAGAACAGTAACAATTCTGCTGATTGTTCATTGGCCTGAAACGTTAATTCTGTTTCTCTCTCCAGTAATGTTGTCAGATCTGCTGATTATTGCCATCATTTTCTGTTTTTATTTCATATTCCAAGAACGAGTTCATTCGAGCAGCCTGTACTCTGGCCCAGGCTGGCATGAATGATATTTAAATGTGGAGATCTCAATAAATGAAGAGCATGGTACTTGCACCACGTAATCAGAAAGATCAAACTTACGCTGCTGATACGACATGCTGAGTTCGACGATTGGCATATTTCGAATGTGCAGAACGATGGATCAAAGCAAGGAATTCTCCACCAAAACAGGGCCTTCTTGTATAGAGCTACTTCAGCCTAAAACAGTTACAAAATAAAAATAGCAGAGTTTATTTTATAATACTTCTTTCCTCTTTTCTCAATTGTGGTGGTCTGAGACAGACACGGCACGCACTCATTTCTATTTCCATAGCTAGGTTAGCCTGGTCGCCAATTTCACAATTCTGTACTGTGAAATAAAATGGATTGAAATTACATCTCAGCTTCTCCTTGTGGTCCTCACAATGAATAATGCTTAATAGAGTTCTCGATATTTTAGTGCCGAGGAGACCATTCAGCCCATTGTGCAGGTGCTAAGTCCACTATGGAGTTGGCTCTTTCCGCATGTCCATTAGTATTTTTATTCATCATTTGTTCCATCTATTTTTCTGCCAAATATTTAATTTAATTTCCATGTTCACTTGTGGCCAGACGCTGTATTCCCATTAACTGAAAAAGGTTCTTCTAACCTCTGCCCCCTAAGGTCTTTGTTACTTATTCACTCAGCAGTAGAAATAATCTTTCAGCGTTTCCCCTCAACAGGCCGGGATTCTCCCTTGCCCGGCGGGGTGGGGTCCCCCGGCGTAGTGGAGTGGCGCCACCCACTCCGGTGTCGGGCCTCCCCAAAGGTGCGGAATTATTTGCACCTTTAGGGTCTGGGCCCGCGCCGGAGTGGTTTCCGCTCCGCTGGCTGGCGCCAAAACTGGCGCCACCAGTCTTTGGCGCTACACCGGCCGGCGTTGGGGCTGGCCGAAAGGCCTTCGCCTGTCCGCGCATGTGCCGGTGGTGACGTCAGCGGTTGCTGACGTCACCACCGGCGCATGCGCGGTAAGGGGGGTCTCTTCCGCCTCCGCCATGGTGGAGGCTGTGGTGGCGGCGGAAGAAAAGAGTGCCCCCATGACACTGGCCCGCCTGCCGATCGATGGGCCCCAATTATGGGCCAGGCCACCATGGGGGCACCCCACGGGGTCCGATCGCCCCGCGCCCCCCCCCCCCCCCCAGGGACCCGCTCATGTCGCCAATCCCGCCGGCACCAGAGGTGGTTTAAACCACGTCGACGGGATTGGCCTGTCAGCGGCAGGACTTCGGCCCATTGTAAGCCGGAGAATCGCCACGGGCACATGCCGATCGGCACAGGGGGCATGCCGATTGGCGGGGCGTGATTCCCGCTCCCGCCGATTCCCATTTGGCAGAGAATTCCGGCCACGGCGGGGGTGGGATTTACGCCAGCCCTGGGCGATTCCCCGATCCTGTGGGGGGTCGGAGAATTCCGCCCCAGGTCTTTTCCAGTCTAGTTCCGAATTTTGATCCTTTTAGATCACTTAGAAGGAACTCTCCACTCCCTGCACATTTGAAATCAAGATAAGTTTATGTTATGCCGCTGGAAGAACACAATGAATCACAGGCCAACAGTTCATTTATGTCAATGTAACGCTTGAAGAAAACAAAGATCTCATCCTTGCGGATACTCCACAGTGACTCCAGTCACAGCGCAGTTCCAAAACACGGACTTCAAGTAGCTGCAGCTGGAGATAATTCCTGCACATGTGGTCACCTTGGACATAGGAAGTGTCCCTGACTTCCAACACCACACAAAAAAGAGCATTCCACATGGCTGAACTACCCTGCCACGTCTTACCCTTAAATTGCTCTTTTACTTCTTCCAGTTTAAAGTATATTCAGGACAGTAGAAATACTCACCAGGTCCTACTTACCAACCCCTGCTTCTCTTCTTTCTGAGGAAAGGTAGAAAAGGAAAGGAAAGGAAAGGATAACCTGGCTCCCTCCTCACCAAACTCCCTCTGCCAGTGAACCCCAACCTATTACACTCCATTGCAGACCAAGCTGGACTTTAAGAATGCCTACTTTTATACTCAAGTGAAACTAGCCTCTGGAAACCTATTTAAGCCAGTTATCTAATTAACTTGTTGCAGGAACAGCAGGGCCTGTATCAACCCTGTTTTAAAGTCAAATCTAAAACTCACCTTCTTACAACCCAAAGAGAATCTTTTAGTTAATTTCTAAATTAAAGAAAGACTAGCCTTCAGGGAGAAATTAATGTTTAATTTAACCCTTATGTTCTCTTGGTCACTGAAGATGATGATGTGGAGATGCCGGCGTTGGACTGGGGTGAGCACAGTAAGAAGTCCTACAACACCAGGTTAAAGTCCAACAGGTTTGTTTCAAATCACTAGCTTTTAGAGCACTGCTCCTTCCTCAGGTGAATGAAGAGGTATGTTCCAGAAACATATATAAGGTCAAAGATGCAAGACAATCCTTTGAATGCGAGCATTTGCAGGTAATTAAGTCTTTACAGATCCAGAGAGAGGGGTAACCCCAGGTTAAAGAGGTATGAATTGTCTCAAGCCAGGACAGTTGGTAGGATTTCGCAAGCCCAGGCCAGATCGTGGGGGTGAATGTAATGCGACTTGAATCCAAGGTCCCAGTTGAGGCTGTACTCATGTGTGCGCAACTTGGCTGTACATTTCTGCTCGGCGATTCTGCGTTGTCGCACGTCCTGAAGGCTGCCTTGGAGAACGCTTACCCGGAGATCAAAGGCTGAATGCCCCTGACTGCTGAAGTGATCGAACACCATATCCGGTACGAAAGGGATATGGCCCAGATTCATCGATCGACAGTTCCAACTCGCCACAGAAAAAAACCGCACCAACCTCCTCAGAAGACAAACACGGGACACATCCGACAGAGTAGCCTTCATCGTCCAGTATTTCCCCGGAGCAGAGAAACTATGACATCTTCTTCGCAGCCTTCAACACGTCATTGATGAAGACGAACATCCTGCCAAGGTCATCCCCACAACCCCACTACTTGCTTTCAAACAACCGAACAACCTCCATCAAACCATTGTTTACAGCAAACTACCCAGCCTTCAAAACAGCGACCACGACACCACACAACCATGCCATGGCAATCTCTGCAAGACGTGCCTGATCAGCGACATGGGTACCATCATCACACGTGAGAGCACCACCCACCAGGTACGCGGTACATACTCATGCGACTCAGCCAACGTTGTTTACCTCATACACTGCAGGAAAGGATATCCCGAAGCGTGGTACATTGGCGAGACTATGCAGATGCTGCGATAACGGATGAACGGGCATCGTGCGATAATCGGCAGGCAGGAATGTTCCCTTCCAGTCGGGGAACACTTCAGCAGTCAAGGACATTCAGCCTCTGATCTCCAGGTAAGTGTTCTCCAAGGCGGCCTTCAGGACGCGCGACAACGTGGAATCACGAACAGAAACTTATAGCCAAGTTCCGCACACATGAGTGCGGCCTCATCCGGGATCTTGGATTCATGTCGCATTACATCCACTTCCCACCATCTGGCCTGGGCTTGCGAAATCCTACCAATGTCCTGGCTTGAGACAATTCACACCTCTTTAACCTGCGATTACCCCTCTCTCTGGATCTGTAAAGACTTCATTATCTGCAAATGCTCGCATTCAAAGGATCGACTTGCATCTTTGACTTTGTCTATGTATATGCTTCTGGCACCTACCTCTTCATTCACCTGAGGAAGGAGCAGTGCACCAAAAGCTAGTGATTTGAAACACACCTGTTGGACTTTAACCTGGTGTTGAAAGACTTCTTACTGAAGATGATTGGGAAGATGCTAGCATATTGGTAATGCATTGAACTAGTAATCAGGAAGCCTAGGCTGATGCTCTGGATGTAGGTTCAAATCCCACCCATTGTGATGACTGTTGAGGTTTTGGGTCTGCACTGGAGCGCTGCTTGGGCTGCAATAGAGTGTGATGGTTGGATTCTAAAAGAAGATCACATATGAGTATCAATGCTGCAGTCGGAAGAAGAAGCAAGACTGGTAACCTTGTTTCAGACCAGCCGTTTTGGGGATTGTAAGTGTTTTCAGCCATATCATTGTGATGTTAGTCTGAAGGCTTTGTGAGGGCTAGGGTGAAAACATCATGGGCTGGATTCTCCGATTCTGAGACTAAAGTGCTGACGCCAGCATGGGAATGGTGGTATTTTACGACCGAAAAACGTCGCAAAACGGCCACCGATCCCCCGTCTGGTGGGGGACTAGCAAGCAGGCAGCGTACAGCACCTGGCTCCAAGTGCTGATACGGCCGGAGAATTGCCGGGTTCGTGGCTACGCATGTGCACGGCGGCGTCCTGCAACGGCCGCGCCATGCAAAATGTTGCCGGCCGGACACGGGCCCTTTGGCCAGGCTTGTAACCCCCTGACCACCCCCCACCAGTCCCTGCCAAAGCCGCTCCCCCCCACCCGTAGATCGGCTCTCCCCTGACTCTGGCGGCGCTGGACTCAGTCCGCAGCTGCCACGCAGAGTTCCCGACAAAAAATAGCATGAGAGACCCACGCCGTGGGGAACCCGGCCCGTCAGGGTCGGAGCATCAGCAGGAGGACCTCAGGTAATGTCCTGAGGCCGTCCTCACGGCGTGTGCTGGACTCCTAGACTACGCCATTTTGGGGGGGACAGAGCAGCGCAAAAGCGGTGCCGCCCCCGATTTCCGCGCCAACATGGATTCTCCGGCCGATCGGCGAACACGATTTTGATGTCGGAGACCAGGGAATCCCGTCCCATTTTTTGTTTTGCTCATAACTTGTAGTTTGTTTCAGCCTGATTGTGCTGTTTTAATTCATTGAATGGATGTGAGCATCATCGGTGAGGACAGCATTTATTGCCCATCGCTAGTTGCCCTTGGGAAGGTGGTGTTGAACTGTCACCTTGAACCGCTGCAAACTCTGAGGTGTAGGTAGACCGACAATGTCGTTACAGAGAGAGTTCAAGGAATTTAAGCCAGTGACAGTGAAGGAACGGCGATAGGGTTCCAAGTAAGGATTGTGACTGGCTTGGAGGGGAGCCTCCAGCCTTTAGTGTTCCGAGGTATCTGCTTCCCTTGTCTTTCTAGATGATAGTGGTCATGGGTTTGTAAGGTGCTGGATTTGTGAGTTCCTGCAGTGCATCTTGTAGATGATACTCCTGCTTCTATTCCTCAGTGGTGGGGGTTTGAATGTTTGTGGAAGGGGTACCAATCATAGAACATAGAACAGTACAGCACAGAACAGGCCCTTCGGCCCTCGATGTTGTGCCGAGCAATGATCACCCTACTCAAACCCACGTGTCCACCCTATACCCGTAACCCAACAACCCCCCCTCTAAACTTACTTTTTTAGGACATTACGGGCAATTTAGCATGGCCAATCTACCTAACCCGCACATCTTTGGACAGTGGGAGGAAACCGGAGCACCCGGAGGAAACCCACGCACACACGGGGAGGACGTGCAGACTCCGCACAGACAGTGACCCAGCCGGGAATCGAACCTGGGACCCTGGAGCTGTGAAGCATTTATGCTAACCACCATGCTACCGTGCTGCCCCTGTGAACTGCTTTGTTCTATATGGTGTTGAGCTTCTTCTGTGTTTTTAGAGCCATGGTCTGCGGACCCCTCCAACACATCTGTTAGTGACCTCGAGTACCCCCCATCCCTCACTCCACCTCATAGGGTCAGGGCACCCCGGGGCACAATCCCTGGCAGTGCCAACCTGGCACTTTGGCACTGCAGATTGCCCAGGTGTCACTGCCAGGGTGTCCAGCTAGCAGCGACAAGCTTCCCGGGTGGCAGTGGGAGTGCCATGTAAGGCCATAGTCTGACCACCCAGGGGTCTCCGTTGACCTGGGTGACCCCCAGGTGTCATTACACCTCGTCCAGGTTTGTGTGGACCAGTACTAAACAGCGCCATGGTGACCAAGATGAGCCAGAGAAGACCTGTCTCCCAAGGTGGACCCACAGCTCCATGCCAGTGACGAGCAGAGGGACACCCTCTTCCCCAGGATGGGCCACAGACTCAAGCCAGCCCTCCTGAACACTGCCTGGGAGGTGGTGGCAGAGACAGACAGCATTGTAAGTCTCACCAGGAGACAGCTGCTGATTCGGTGGTGAGAGTCACTGGTGAGTCCTCTGCCCTGAGAGGGGGAGAGAACCAGGGCGGGTTGCAAAAGTTCTGGTTGCGGTGAATTCTGCTGATCCACTGCTTCCTGTGAATTGGGGCAGCGCTTGTGAGGAGTGCCAACATCTGGTGACCTCCAGAATGATCTTGGCCCTTGATACAGCTGGAGTATGAGGGTGTCCAGAGGGATGGCCTGGGTGGGTTCCCAGATGATCAGAGGCCTTCTGAGCATTTAAAGGAAACAGGCAGCACTCAGCAGTGTGAGCAGCCAGGAGCTTGTAGCGATAAAGGGATGCATTTTAAAGAGACACTGCAGCAACGGCAGTCTGAGCCAGGCCACCCCAATCCCGAGTCTGACATCCCAAGACCACGGAGTGGCACCAAGTCATTACCCATACTGCTCCTGGCCCAGCAAGCCCAAGAGTTTTCAATGGTTTTTCAGTGTTTTATAGCTTCCCGTACCCTCTCCGCAGCCATGTCACCCTGCCCATGTTTCTCAATGCTTGTAGAAATTCATGCCCACGAGACTTCGCCTGAGAGGGTTTAAACTAATGTGGCAGGGGGATGGGAACCAATGCTGGAAGTTGGAAGGTAGTAAAACAGGGACAGAAACAAAAGGAAGTAAGGGGAAAAGTGCAAGGTAGAGAAGACATAGTCAGAAATCCATAAGGGCAACAGTACAAGGTACAGTGACTGAGGGGAGCACAGTGAATAGGCCCAGTAATAACAAAAGGAATAAAACTGGAGATGTTAAGATTCAAAACAGAGGTAAAAAACCAACATAAGTGCACTTTACCTGAATGCTCGTAGTATTCGGAATAAAGTAAATGAGTTGGTGGCACAAATCATCGTAAATGACTATGATTTAGTGGCCATTACTGAAACATGGTTAAAGGATGGTCACGACTGGGAGTTAAATATCCGAGGGTATCAAACTATTCAGAAGGACAGAGTGGATGGTAAGGGAGGTGGTGTTGCTCTGTTATTTAAGGATGACATCCGGGCAATAGTAAGGGATGACATCGGTGCTATGGAGGATAAGGTTGAATCCATTTGGGTGGAAATCAGGAATAGTAAGGCGAAAAAGTCACTGATAGGAGTAGTCTATTGGCCACCAAATAGTAACGAGATGGTGGGGCAGGCAATAAACAAAGAAATAACTGATGCATGTAGAAATGGTACAGCAGTTATCATGGGGGATTTTAATCTACATGTCGATTGGTTTAACCAGGTCGGTCAAGGCAACCGTGAGGAGGAGTTTATAGAATGTATCCGCGATAGTTTCCTAGAACAGTATGTAATGGAACCTACGAGGGAACAAGCGGTCCTAGATCTTGTCCTGTGTAATGAGACAGGATTGATTCATGATCTCATAGTTAGGGATCCTCTCGGAAGGAGCGATCACAATATGGAGGAATTTAAAATACAGATGGAGGGTGAGAAAGTAAAATCAAATACTAGTGTTTTGTGTTTAAACAAAGGAGATTACAAGGGGATGAGAGAAGAACTAGCTAAGGTAGACTGGGAGCTAAGACTTTATGGTGGAACAGTTGAGGAACAGTGGAGAACCTTCCAAGCGATTTTTCACAGTGCTCAGCAAAGGTTTATACCAACAAAAAGGAAGGACGGAAGAAAGAGGGAAAATCGACCGTGGATATCTAAGGAAATAAGGGAGAGTATCAAATTGAAGGAAAAAGCATATAAAGTGGCAAAGATTGCTGGGAGATTAGAGGACTGGGAAATCTTTAGGGGGCAACAGAAAGCTACTAAAAAAGCTATAAAGAAGAGTAAGATAGAGTATGAGAGTAAACTTGCTCAGAATATAAAAACAGACAGTAAAAGTTTTTACAAATATATAAGACAAAAAAGAGTGGCTAAGGTAAATATTGGTCCTTTAGAGGATGAGAAGGGAGTTTTAATAATGGGAAATGAGGAAATGGCTGAGGAACTGAACAGGTTTTTTGGGTCGGTCTTCACAGTGGAAGACACAAATAACATGCCAGCGACTGATAGAAATGAGGCTATGACAGGTGAGGACCTTGAGAGGATTGTTATCACTAAGGAGGGAGTGATGGGCAAGCTAATGGGGCTAAAGGTAGACAAGTCTCCTGGCCCTGATGGAATGCATCCCAGAGTGCTAAAAGAGATGGCTAGGGAAATTGCAGATGCACTAGTGATAATTTACCGAAATTCACTAGACTCTGGGGTGGTCCCGGTGGATTGGAAATTAGCAAACGTGACGCCACTGTTTAAAAAAGGAGGTAGGCAGAAAGCAGGAAATTATAGGCCAGTGAGTTTAACTTCGGTAATAGGGAAGATGCTGGAATCTATCATCAAGGAAGAAATTGCGAGGCAACTGGATAGAAATTGTCCCATTGGGCAGACGCAGCATGGGTTCGTAAAAGGCAGGTCATGCCTAACTAATTTAGTGGAATTTTTTGAGGACATTACCAGTGCAGTAGATAACGGGGAGCCGATGGATGTGGTATATCTGGATTTACAGAAAGCCTTTGACAAGGTGCCACACAAAAGGTTGCTGCATAAGATAAAGATGCATGGCATTAAGGGTAAAGTAGTAGCATGGATAGAGGATTGGTTAATTAATAGAAAGCAAAGAGTTGGGATAAATGGGTGTTTCTCTGGTTGGCAATCAGTAGCTAGTGGTGTCCCTCAGGGATCCGTGTTGGGCCCACAATTGTTCACAATTTACATTGATGATTTGGAGTTGGGGACCAAGGGCAATGTGTCCAAGTTTGCAGATGACACTAAGATGAGTGGTAAAGTGAAAAGTGCAGAGGATACTGGAAGTCTGCAGAGGGATTTGGATAGGTTAAGTGAATGGGCTCGGGTCTGGCAGATGGAATACAATGTTGACAAATGTGAGGTTATCCATTTTGGTAGGAATAACAGCAAACGGGATTATTATTTAAACGATAAAATATTAAAGCATGCCGCTGTTCAGAGAGACTTGGGTGTGCTAGTGCATGAGTCACAGAAGGTTGGTTTACAAGTGCAACAGGTGATTATGAAGGCAAATGGAATTTTGTCCTTCATTGCTAGAGGGATGGAGTTTAAGACTAGGGAGGTTATGTTGCAATTGTATAAGGTGTTAGTGCGGCCACACCTGGAGTATTGTGTTCAGTTTTGGTCTCCTTACTTGAGAAAGGACGTACTGGCGCTGGAGGGTGTGCAGAGGAGATTCACTAGGTTAATCCCAGAGCTGAAGGGGTTGGATTATGAGGAGAGGTTGAGTAGACTGGGACTGTACTCGTTGGAATTTAGAAGGATGAGGGGCTTATAGAAACATTTAAAATTATGAAGGGAATAGATAGGATAGATGCGGGCAGGTTGTTTCCACTGGCGGGTGACAGCAGAACTAGGGGGCATAGCCTCAAAATAAGGGGAAGTAGATTTAGGACTGAGTTTAGGAGGAACTTCTTCACCCAAAGGGTTGTGAATCTATGGAATTCCTTGCCCAGTGAAGCAGTTGAGGCTCCTTCATTACATGTTTTTAAGGTAAAGATAGATAGTTTTTTGAAGAATAAAGGGATTAAGGGTTATGGTGTTCGGGCCGGAAAGTGGAGCTGAGTCCACAAAAGATCAGCCATGATCTAATTGAATGGCGGAGCAGGCTCGAGGGGCCAGATGGCCTACTCCTGCTCCTAGTTCTTATGTTCTTATGTTCTTATGAGAGGAGCGGAGCATCACGGAAGGGCGGACCATATGGTGTCCAACCAGCTAATCATTTTTAAGTAAATGCAAATGCCGGTTTTACATGCCGCCGTCGACGCGGATGCCAACATCATCGTCACCAGTGAGGGACCGGAACATGGCCCTAAATCGGCGGCGGATGTGGATCGGGATTTTGGCTGGACGCCCGATTCTCCGTTCGATCACAGTTTGCATTTGTGGTGTCATGATGCAAGGATCTTTGCCCCTGGTTTCACAAATTTTAGTGTGAAGAATATTCTTGACACAAGTGAACCTCACCCATGTGATTCCCGGCTGCGGGACCGGAACATCACGGGAGGGCGGAGCATAGGGCACCGGCCGCGCTAAATAGATGAAAATGGATCATTATGATTTGCATTTATTCCCATGCTCCCACTGGCATGCGTCGCCAGCGAGGCGCCGGAGCATAGCATCGGCGCCAACCCCGATTTTGTCTCGATGCGTGATTCTCTGTCCCATCAGGAAATGCATTCTGGGTGCCCCGGGGAGGGAGAATCCTGCCCAGTGTCTTTCATAACCGCAGAATGGTCCAATGGTGCAAGGTGGCCCGGTAGCACAGTGGTTAGCACTATTGCTTCACAGTGCCAGTGTTCCGGGTTTGATTCCCGGCTTGGATCACTGCCTGTGCGGAGGCAGTACGTTCTCCCCGTGTCTGCTTGGGTTTCCTCCGGGTGCTCCGGTTTCCTCCCACAAATCCCAAAAGACATGCTTGTTGGATGATTTGGACATTCTGAAATCTTCCTCTGTGTACCCGAACAGGCGCCGGAGTGTGGTGACTAGGGGCTTTTCACAGCAACTTAATTGCAGTGTTAATGTAATAATAAAGATTATTATTAAGTACTTTACAGCCCACAGAATACTTTGGAAGCCTAGTCACTGTTGTAATGTAGAAAAGAGCACACAATTTACACAGTAAATGTCCAGTAATGTGATAATGACCCGATAGCCTTTTTATTGCGACATTGATTGAGAGATGAATATTAGTTGTGTCATCGGGAAACATTTTCCTGTTTTTCTTATGAATAATGGAACAGAATCTATTACATAGAGCTAATGGGGCCTTGGTTTAACAGTTGACCTGAAAGATGACAGCTCTAACTGTGTAATTTTAACTCAGTACAGCACTGGAGTATCAGCCTAAATTATTGTGCTGAAGTCGCTTGAGTGGGTCACAACATTCTGACCCACAACACCCTGACTCAGAGGTAGGCGTGACACCAAGTGAGCCATGTCTGACTGGGCAGCAATTGTAGGCAATAGACTGGTTGGATTTCAGTTTGTTAAAAACTCTTTTTTCAAAAATGGGAAGGTTGAGATGAAGGACTGAGGCTCGCAGCACAAGACGTCACTACAGGGCGAACATCCTCGGAGTGAAGAGGAGGTAAATCAAGGAGTGGCAAAGTCATGTGAAGCTTTAGGTTTAAACTGAAAGAGGATAGTTTAAAAGAGCAGGTATTTGAAACAAAATGGAAGGCTGTAAGAAAAGGGTTTCCCTCTTGTGTTTGATAGTCACTTGCAGGACTTTGTGTATGAGACACCACAGTTTTGTTGAACCAAGCAATCCATGATGATTCGCCTATTGATTAAGTCAGCTATCCTTTCATTTAAATGAACCATGGCACAGTTTACTGATAATCAATACAAATCATTACAGCAAATGTGATATTTAGCAGTCACAGATGTGGCAATTTGAATTAGATGAATCTTCACTTACCGTCACTGATGAGAGGGACCTACTGGAATAGATAGACCCTTCATAGGAGAAACTTCCTGGTAGTTTAATACGACCTGGTACAATCGAGATTTTCTTGAATGTAACAGGCTCGTGTGTAGCACTACAGTCCTGCCAGGAAAAGCCATTTGACTAAAAAGAAAAAGTGGATTATAAATATGCATAACATAACCAATTCTGACCATAGCCATTGAGACTTCAGATAATATTTTCTTAGGATTTTGTAACAATTTCGCCCAGAAAGAAAAAAAAAGTAATGCCTAAAAAATGTTAAATAAAAACTTTGTTTCACATTATTTTTAATGTCTGATCTTTAAATGCAGTTTTATATTTCATACGTAGAGTCTTAAGAACTTTAGAAGATCTGAATTTGAATAGGAGATATAACACAGGTCCTGTAGTATATCAGTGGAGAAAAACACAGAGGAAAATTATTCCAAAATGTACAAAGTACTGATTACAGTGAGAACAATCCAATAATAGTAGGATACATTCGATCAGGCTTGTCCAACCTCCTTCCAGGCTGCCAATATAGCTGCTGGTTGTAATTTTCAAAATACCATTATGTGGAGATTCTTAAAGAAACTGCTTCCCCGATTACTGGGTGTTCATCTTCCATGATCGCTGCTGATAGACTCACTGGTAAAGAGAAGTGTATTAAAAAACGGAACTATTATGAGACAATTTATTTCACAAAATGGGAAAGTTGTAGAACGGTCTTCCTTGAGGCATTCTGCTATGTTGCATTATAGAAGAGTTGTCAATTACTGATTCGCTTGTTCATTATTGAGTTTAATATAATCAATGTCATGATTTGGAATTCCTCTCCAGGACTCTGCTACATGAGTTTGACAATGTTCCACAGATCTGTGATATTACTCTGGCTGCTTTATGATTTACTAAATAGATCACTTACTGGAGCTCCTGCTTTACTCCAAAAAAAACAATCACTGAGCGAAACCGTTGGATGTTTTTGGAAGCAGAACATGGTACAGCACTCATTGAAAACAAGGTTCCTTTGCAAAGCGTCACTTGCAATTTTAATCAGACGAACATGCTCATTATAAGCTGTCTTCATTCAATAAATGACTTCTTAATCAAAGCAACTACTTTCCAAGCACATTTGTTTGTTTCAGATAAAACATTTACAGTTTGTTTAACTAAATACTTACAGTTCTCAATTGATAGAGCAAACATATGGCCAGCAAAATAAGACTAGAGTGAAGAGCCATCTTTTCTTTCAATTTGGATCACGATGTGAAAAGTTTAAATTCCCGGAGTGTTTTATACTTACCTGTTGACATGTATTATGAAGGGTGTAACCAATAGCCATCAAATAGATTTGTAACTTTTGCGTTGTAATTAGGGTTAATCCAGTGAGTAATCAGTCTTCAATGAAGTGATTCATTCTGGAACTGTTTAGGTTTTCAATTTCAATTTCGACTCGTGTTGTATAAGAGGCTGCAGCGGGGAACACGTAGCCAAGACCGCACATAGCCATTTTGTATAGTGGGGAGCTCTTTTTGCTGGACCTCCCCAGTGTGGCAAGAGATCGGGATGCCATTTAAAAATGGTGTCCCAATCCCTGACCTCCCTTCCAGCCTGAACGCACAATGGGAGGGTCTCCATTCCCTGACCCCCTCCACCCCACCCAGGCCCATACACAGCATGCCAGCTTGGCAGTGCCAAAGGGCATTCAGCAGGGAGATGGTATTGCCGCTGAACTCTTTTTCTTTTATTTATTCATGGGCTAGCTGGGCCAGCATTTATTGCCCATCCCTAATTGCCCTTGAGGGGGCATTGCTGTGGGCGGGTCTGGAGCCACATGTCAGCCAGACCCAGGTAAGGATGGCAGAGCGAACCAGATGGATTTTTTTACACCAATCGACAATTGGTTTCATGATCATCATTAGACTTTTAATTCCAGATTTAATTTTTACTTGAATTCAGATTTCACCATCTGCAGTGGCAGGATTTGAAACCGGGTCCCCAAAGCATGACTCTGGGTCTCTGGTTTACTAGTCCAGTGACAATACCACTACACCACCGCCTCCCTGCTGCATGCTGGGTGAGTAATCCAGAGACCCAGAGTACATATCCAGGTTCAAATCCCATCATGGCAGATGGCGAAATTTGAATTCAATAAAAATCTGGGATTAAAAGTCTAATGATGATCATGAAAGCATGACCGATTGTCATAAAAACCCATCTGGTTCACAGGGCTGGTCCCTCGTGAACAAAAGCTCCAAATCGCACAATGTTTAGATATTCAATCACTGTTTAGATAAAATAGACATGTGAAGAAGAGAGTTAAATCCAAAAAACAGAGCTCAGGTCATTGAACAATGAGGAGGGATGTCTCTTCTCCTCATCCAGAGGGGTTGCAGCCCAATAAATACAACAGTGAATTCCAACAGATGCTCTGCTGTGCAAAGTAAAACTCAAGGAATATCTGGGCATGGCAGTTCCCCTTCCTGCTGTGCAGGTCGCCGCAGCTGATTGATTCATCCCGGACAGCTAACACTGTGAACGTTATAGTAAAATTAATAAAGTATAGGATTAATTAAGTTGTAAACTAAACAGGCTTGCGTAAAACAATTCTTAAATTCACTTCTGTGTCAAGGTCGGAGAGCTTGCTGTTTGGCAGCCCAGTAAACTTTCTTTTGAACACTGGTGGGATTGAGCTGACAGTCACAGCCTCATCCTAGGAAAATCTGGGAGAGAATGAGGGTCTTCCTTGTCCTCCGGGCATGTCGGACCCATGCCGCCACGTGTCCTCCATCCTCAGGCTCCGCCTTGAGCTCATCCTCACCCCCTCCTGGACCGCCTCATTCTCAGACAAAGCCTCCTCCTGCTCCTCCTCCTCCAGCAAGTCGCCCCATTGCTGTGCCAGTTTCTAGAGGGCGCAGCAGACCACCACAAAGTGGGAGACCATCTGGGGGGGGGGGGGGGGGTGTACAGTAGTGCACCGCCAGAGTGATCAAGGCATCTGAACCACTTTTTCAGCAGCCCGCGCATCACTCAATGACAGCACGGGTGGCAATGTGGGCCTCGTTGTATTGGCCTCCACCTCAGTCTCAGGCCTCCGCACCAGGATCATCAGCCATGACTTAGTGGGTATCCCTTGTTCCTCACAAGCCAACCCTCCATCCTGGGCTGGTCCTCGAAGACACCAGGGATCTCTGACTGCCCCAGGATGTAGCTGACATGCACACTCCCAGGGTAGCAGATATATTTGCATAATTCGTAGGCAATGGTCGCACATGAACATTCAGAGAGTGTAACTCCTGCCTATAAATGTAAGGCACTCCCTGATGCCCCAGCTCTCGCAGAGCGACATGTGCGCCATCGATCATCCCCTAGTCTTGGGGTAATCCGGTGATGGTGGCAAATCCTGCAGCTCGGGCATCTTGGTATACCTGGCCCAGCTCATAGGTGACATAATCTGATGCCTGGGCATGCAGAGCATCTGTGAGCAGATGACTGTGATGTGCCACACAGGTCCTTGCCTGAACCCTGGAATGATCCAGTGGCTGAGAGGCTTAGGGCTGCAGTGACCTTCATGGCTACCGGAAGCGAGTGTCCTCCTCCTCCATGGGGTGCTATGGCCGCGAGTTGTTGAGATGGAGTCTTAAGAAGCACACGATGCCTATCAACTCATGAAATATCCAAAAACGCCTATACACCTTTGGCCAGGTGGCCCCCTGCACATGTGGTGTCACCTCCAGCCTCCTTTGATGCTGCTGACTTCTACAGAATATGCCCATCTCGACTGCCACAAGCAACATGAGAACTGCCTCTGTGGGATCCACTCCAGAAAACAGTTTCATCTGGAGGGAATTGGAGAAGGCGAGAGACCGACAATCAGTTAGGGCTTCCACTGTTCAGGCATCAAAACTTGCTCAACAGGGTATGCATTAATCATCCTATGAGACATGGCATGTGTGCCCTCGTTGAGGCACTTAGGAGATTTGTGATGGACCAGGGTTTAGAGAACCCCAAAGTGTATCATGGAGTTCCCCTGACTCACAACATTTAATAGATTGTGGTATGGGGAGCACACGGCCCACTCTACAGGTGTGGTACAGCAACCATTAATTCAAATAAACCCCCCAAAGACTACAACACTAAGTAATCCTTTAAGCTTTCCTTTTAACATCTATACGACTTAAAACACCTATTACCAGAAGCACATCAGGTTAAAGTCACTTCTGTTAGTTTTAAATCACCAGGATCAATTTACAGTCTTTAGATTACAGAGAGAGATTCATACACCTTCTGGCTGTGACTGCAGCTATCCAGCTCTGAAAACTAAACTAAAACACACCCTGCAACCTGCTCAAAAACAAAAGTAAAAAGCTGACAGACAACCCAGCTCCACCCACTCTCTGACATCACTGCAGTAATAAACACCCATTTCTTAAAGGTACTCTCACATGACAATATTTTGATAATTAAATGGTCAACGGTAACAAAGATTTGAAAATCAACTATATAACATTCCACATATCACACTGACCATTAAACAACAAGGAAATGTCACCATTCCATATTGGTATCAATACAAAGCCATATCAGCTCATTTTCACAAAATAAAACCATGATATCACCCCTCACAGGTTGCTTAACAGAGACAGAGGATAAGCCTGAGAATGTGTCATGATGTCCAGAATTTTGTCGCAGAACTGATCTGTCGGACTTCAGGTGGCAGTGACGTGCTGACCTGACGCACATCAGATAGTTCTCCTCCCAGCTGGACCCAACAGCGTGAATTTATTTGAGTTTTTGGCCCTAAAACCCAGCCAAATACAAAAGGCAACCACTGTATGAGATGGAAAGAGGATGCCTGTGAACAACAGATTGAGCGGACGGCGAGAAGTCAGAAGCAGCAGTGAAGGAAAGGGGCAGGAACATCGGGCGAGCGGATCAGGGGCCCCGCGAGGCGGAGGCCCAGGCGAACCAGGAGGGGGAAGGATCAACGACCCGAATGGTAGAGCAGGAGCAGACATTGATATCCCCCCCCCCCCCCCCCCACAAACAGGGGTACAGACGGGAGAACGCTTTGAAACAGGAACTGACTGCCGTGAAGGAAGTGATCAGGATGGAGCTCCAGGTGGTGATGAAAGAGGTGGTGACGGAGGCATAGCCACCCTTCAGCGCACAATAGAAGGCCTGGGACGGAAGATGGAGGCTCAGGAGAAGACGATCCTACACGTGGAGAAGGCATCAATGGTCCAGAGCAACAAGATAATGGCTCTGGAGACGGAGATGAAGAGGTTGGTGGCGGCGCAGGGGAACCTAAAAGGGAAGGTCGAGGACCAGGAAATTAGGTCCAGGTGGATAAATGTCTGCATCGTGGGTCTGCTAGGTGGGATTTGAGGGAGTTACACAGCGGGCTACATGGCCCGAATACTGGGTGGTCTAGTCGGGAGGGAGGACTTTCCAAACACCCCAGAGATGGACAGTGCACACAGGTCGCTCCAGCCTAAACCCAAAACTGGGGAGTAGCTGAGGGCGATAATTGCGAAGCTGCACCGATTCTAGGACCGGGAAAAAATCCTGAGGTGGGCCTGACAGACACATTCATGCTCGTGGAAGGGCACAGAATCAGGGTTTACCAGGACGTTGGGGCGGACCTGGCAAAAATGAGGGCCGAATTCAACAGAGCGAAATCGGCGCTCTACAAAAAAGGGGTGCGATTTGGCATGCTATTCTCGGCCTGACTCTGGCTGACATACCTGGGGAAGGAACATTACTTCAGCACCCTGGCGGAGGATGAGTTCATAAAAACAAACAACCTGGAGGGAGGGCAGATGCGGCAGCGCTGAAAGTGCAGGGACAGAGGAAGAAAAGGAATGAAGGGAATGAGAATGGAGGATGGACCAAAAACAAAGACTATAATGTGGACTATGTTTTTACGCGGGACTGTGCTGCCTCGTTTTCATGTTTGTCTCTTTTCTCAGTTTGAAGATGGGAAACAGGGAAAGGGGAGCAAGAATAGGGGAAGTGTCGTGATCTGCATATCTGTGTGTATGTAAAGGATTAATACACAGAAGTAACAGCTAGATAACCACTAGATGGCAACACTAGAAATGGGTATAAAAGTTAAACTCAAGGAGAGTTCCCGCCTCTTCGGGCTTGGAGTCACTGGTGAACAGAGGTAGAGAGAGCTAGCTTAGTGTGCAGGTGTCGTTAATCATAGTTAATATATATTTAGTCTTGTTAATTTAATCTATGGTTTAGTTTTTGAAGAGAACTCATAGTTAAATTATTATCATTACTCAATAAACAATATTTGCGTTATTTGAAGACTTTGAGTGTTACTGAACATCACGCAATTGGAAACTGTTCAAGCAACAGTTTCAAATTTATTTGGAGGATTATGCTTTAACCACCGCTACTGATGCTGGGAAGATTGCATTGCTTTTATTAATGGCAGGACAGCATGTAACAGAAATTCAGAATTCCTTTATCTACTCTGAAGGAAAAGATAAAAGCAAATTCAGCGTTATAGTAAATAAATTTGATGACCACTGCAAAATTCAGACGAATAAAATCTTGGAAAGATTCAGATTCAAAAAAAATTGCAGAGAAATGGGGAGTCATTCACAAGCTTTGTCACGGATTTAAAAATCCTAGCACTAGCCTGCAATTTTTTTAATGCTGCAAGATTTTAAGATTCGTGATCAAATTGTGTGAGAGAAATTATTAAGGCAAATTGTGAGAGAGAAATTATTAAGACAGCAAGATCTTACGTTAAAAATCGCTATTGGTAATCAAAGAATCAATATAATGAGTACCTAGAATATAAAATCCATGAAAATGGCGCAAACAATTACCACGAGGTAGAGAAAGTATCGCGCTCAATGAAGAAACATGTTTTGGACCGCACCCATCTTGCACGAGCGCATTCAAACCAGTACGAACATGCACACATCCAGAAAAGACGCAAACCAGCAAAATACCGTTCTGCACATGCACAAGAAGCTGTGCATGCGCAATTGAAAAAAGAACGCACTCTGGAAGAAGATCAATTTGCGCATGCGCAATCGACTATTACACATGACGTCACAAGCGTCATGACGCCAGAACACTTAAAGGAGAACTGCTTGAAAATTCAAAATAACAGTCTTAAAGGCACAAAACCCAAAATTGTTACCTCGCAAGGCAGAACAATGCCTAAAATTCAACGCGATTGGGGAGGTGCATGGATTACGGTAGAATGATGGGGTGTAGATTAATTTGTTCTTAATCAAGGACAAAAGTTCGGCACAACATCGTGGGCCGAAGGGCCTGTGCTGTGCTGTATTTTTCTATCTTCTATGTTCTATATACCTTTTGCAGCACCATGGAACACAAAGTTTGCAGCATTCAAAATGAAGAGCACAATAACAAATCCAAAACTGAAGAAGATGATTTGTTTATTGAAGAATACTACTCAGACATGGATGAGATATTCGGATATGATAATCATAGCATCAGCAACACGGTTGAAAAGTTCAGCACCACTCTACTCAGGGTAGATGAATCCAATACCTGGATGCAATGGCAGATCATTGATACGTTGGATGACAGCAACATGTCAAATAGCCAAGAAGAAAACAACACCACTGAACAACTCTGTAGAGAGAGCACTGATCGACTCCACAGAGAGAACACTGCACAACTCCACACAGAGAGCGATGAAAGACTCCACAGAGAGAGGGATGGGAGCTTCTATAAAAAGCTCATTGACAGATTTCAGAATGGAAGCAATTAAAGACTCCAGAGCGACAACAATGCAAGAAGACTATGAAAGTCTACCCACTGTATGTGAGAATATTGACAAAGTGATCGTAATTAGCATACAAGATGTGCAAGACCACAATGAGATTGGCAGATCTCAGCTCGACTGTACAAAAGAACTTACCAATCAGCGTGAAACAATAAATTAGTTCATTGGGACCACATCAATTGAAACTACATCTATTATAACCAACGTACAAGAAAATTAAATCTTGAAGACGTTGACTCCAGAAGAGGAGCACCAAGAGATCAAAGATGAATCAAATCAACCAGAAATGACTGCTGTCACCAAGATCAATGCAACATCAGATCATTCATACAAACCTCAAATCATAAAGCTCAATGAAACATCAGATACCACGAAGGACACTAGTACTAAGGACAATAGTACAACTCTGTAAGTGAAGGACAATATAACAGCACAGTCCAAAACAATGCCAAGAGTGCAAACATCACATGGGCATTGCCCACACAAAACAAATGTCATGCCAACATATTTCACAAATTCATATTTGCTCCAAGACAAACAAGCAAACCAGTTTTGAAGGCAGATGACATACAAAATCGATACCACAAGCTCAGAAAAAGACCAGGTCAGACATCAAAAGTGATTCAACCATTCGAGCACCTCATGATGACTTGTTGGTACTTAAACACAAAAACACAGATGACATGCACAAAGATATCAAGATTTTAAACTCACCACTTCTAAGTTGAGAAGATCAGCCAGAAGGAGGAAAAAACCTAATAGACTCAACTTGCAAAGAATGGACACCAAAATGCTACTTCACTGTGTATAGTCATCACTTTTGTCATGTTTGTACTGATATACATATCATTATTTATCTTCATTTGTTGTACAATTATCTTTACAAGTACAGAAAATGTGTAAAAAATAAAGGGGAGATGAAGTGATCTGCATATCTGTATGTATGTAAAGGATTACTATACAGAAGTAACAGCTAGATAACCACTAGATGGCAGCACTAGAGATGGATATAAAGGATAAACTCAAGGAGAGTTCCCGCCTCTTCGTGTTTGGAGTGACTAGTGACCAGAGGTAGAGAGAGCTAGCTTAGTGTGCAGGTGTCGTTAATCATAGTTAATATACATTTAGTCTTGTTAATTTAATCTATAATATAGTTGTTGAAGAAAGAACAAACTCATAGTTAAATTATTATCATTACTCAATAAACAGTATTTGCTTTATTTGAAGACTTTGAGTGTTACTGAACATTACGCTTATGACCATTCTGGCAGAAAGCAAATGAGTAACAAGATATTATACAACGTAATATGTGTGCTACAAGGAGTAGTAATATAATATAACAGGAAGTAGGCAAGGGGGTGAGACAAGGGGTGGAGATGGGAGATAAAATAGGGCCAAGGCTAGATCAGTACTGGGGGGGGGGGGGGGGGGGGGGGGGGGGGGAGCCATGGTACTAGCAAGTAGTGCTAGCACGGGAAGACAGGCAGTAAGGAAGGCCGCGGCGCACCTCTCAGTGGAGAGGGAGCATCTGGCCAAAAGGGGGAGGGTGAACAGGGCAGAAGGCGGAGAGAACGCAATGGGGGGGGCAGAGGGATGGGGGATAGGGTGGGGATAGGGGAAGGGGGGAACGGAGATGGGGAGAACACACAGAACAGAAAGGGAACAAAAGGATAGGTGAGGCTAACAAGACAGACAGAGGCCTCGGCAGGCATAGGGCAGGGCGAGGAACCAAGATAGTGCTGCAAGCAGCCACTCGGGGGGGAGGGGGGGGCGTGGGCAAAGGGAGACCCCATGCAGGGGCGCACCCATGTGGCGTATAGTTGGGGGCCATGTTCGGTGCCCCTGGACAAAGGGAGACCCTGGGGCACAGAGGCCCGATCTCATGGTGAGAGTGGCGACCACAGCCGTTTTGCGTGACCTCCGAACAAAGGGAAACCCCGGAATGCAGGGGCGCGTCCACCAGGTAAATATGGTTGATCTCGCAAGACTGGTGGGGTCAGAAACCCACCACTAGGATTGTTACCTGGAATGTAAAGGGACCAGTGAAAAGATCCAGAGTCTTTGCCCACCTGAGAAGCCTGAAGGTCAAAGTATTAATTGAACAGATTGGGGTGGTGGACCCATGGAGTTCCTACACCCGGGAGAAAAGGAGTTCTCGTTATTTTTTGCAGGTGCACAAGGTGCACACCTGCATCAATTTCTTTGCAGTGGGGAAATCGGTGCTTCCAGGAATCATCGGAGCGGAATATTACGCGATCGTCATCTCCGACCACACTCGACGTTATATGGGTTGAAAATAAAAATGAAATGAAAATCGCTTATTGTCACGAGTAGGCTTCAATGAAGTTACTGTGAAAAGCCCCTAGTCGCCACATTACGGCGCCTGTCCGGGGAGGCTGGTACGGGAATTGAAACGTGCTGCTGGCCTGCTTGGTCTGCTTTAAAAGCCAGCGATTTAGCCCAGTGAGCTAAACCAGCCCCTAAGAGGTTGGAGATGGGCTGTGCCCAGCGCCCCACACGGATGCTGGACACAGACCTCCTGGCCGTCAAGGGCTTCTGCCAGAAAACATCGTGGGCCACAACCAGAACGGGGAGGTCTCACTCTCCACGGTCTGGGAGGCACTGAAGGCAGTGATTAGAGGAAAGCTCATAGTTTACAAGGCGTGCAGAGACAGGGAAGAGAGGGTAGCCAGGCAGCAGCTGGATGACTCCATTCTGGAGGTCGACAGAAAGTACTCCGAGGCCCCGGCCGTAGAGCTGCTGGCAGAGAGGAAAAAGCTACAAATGGACTTTAACCTACTATCAGGAAAGCAGTGCACCAACTCCACCAGACATGGAGGACCTTCTATGAACATGAGGACAAGGCTGGCCACCTACTAGTTCACCAGCAGAGAAAACAGGCAGCCACAAGGGAAATAGCGCAGGTAAAGAACAACAGGGGCAGGCTGGTAGCAGAACCAAAAGAGGTCAATCAAGCATTCAAGACCTTCTACCATGGACTGTACACCTCCGAGCCCCCCGACAGGGACGTGGGGTGAAGTAGTTCCTCAACAGAATGGAACTACCAGTTGGGGAACACAGACTGAGCGGGTGGGGGGGGGGGGGGGGGGAGGGGGGTGTCGGCTGGAAGTACCAATAGATCTGGGGGAAATCATGGAGAGCATCAACTCCATGCGGACGGGGAAGGCAGTGAGCCCCGAAGGGTTCCCAGCGGACGTATGTAAAAAATTCACACCAGCCCTGGCCCCACACCTAAGGGACATGTTTGCAGACTCACTGTAAGGGACACTTTGCCTTGCACGTCAGCCTAGGCCCAACCTCACTGATACACTAAAAAGATAAAGACCTGATGGAATGCAGATCATATAGACGCATTTCGCTGCTGAATGTAGACGTAAAAATACTCAAAAAGGTCTTGGCCAAAAGGCTGGAAAGCTGCGTGGTCACAGAGGACCAAAGGGGCTTTGTCAAGGATAGGCAGCTCACAGCGAACATCAGGCAGCTGCTGAATGTAATAATGACCCCTCTGGGGAGAGAACACCAGAGGTGATCATCTCCCTAGACGCAGAAAAGGCCTTCGACAGATTCGAATGGAAATACCTCCTCGAGGTACTGGAACGGTTTGGGCTCAGAGCGGGAGCCCTGGGTGAGGCTCCTGTACAATGCTCCCAAAGCCAGTGTCCGAACTAACATCACCAGCTCTGAATACTTCCAGCTGTACAGAGGCACTCGGCAGGGATGCCCCCTGTCCCCACTCCTGTTTGCCTTCGCAACTGAACCCCTGGCAATAGCCCTGTGGGATGCGAAAAGCTGGAAGGGAATCCGGAGAGGAGTCAGAGAGCACAGATAACCTGCTCCTGTATGTCTCGAAGCCGCAGGAAGGACTAAGGGCAATCATGCGGATCCTGAAAGAGTTCGGAAACTTCTCGGGTTACAAACCCAACCTGGGCAAAAGTGAGGCATTCCCAGTAAACCCAAATTGGGGAGGGACAGAGCTGGAGGGACTCCCGTTTAAAATAGCCCAAAACAGATTCCGATACCTGGGGATCCAAATAGTCAGAGACTGGACACAGATCCACAAGTGGATCCTGGCTAGCCTGGTGGAGGAAGTAAGAAAGGACCGACAGAGGTGGGGCTCACTCCTGGCAGGAAGAGTGCAGATGATCAAGATGAACGTGCCGCCAATGTTCCTCTTCCTGTTTAGATCCATACCGACCGTCATCCCCAAGGCATTTTCCCAAAATGTAAACAGCTTAATCATGGTGTTTGTGTTGGGGGAGGGGGTGGGGGGTGGGGGGGGGGGGGGGGGTTGGGGGGGGGGGGGTGGGGGGGGGGGAGGTATGAGCCCGTGAGTTCCCAAACCGACACTGCAAAGGAAGAAAATCAAAGGTGGCTAGGCATGACCAAACCTGTAGTACTGCCACTGGGCTGCAACAGCGGAAAGAGTGAGGGAATGGGTAAACAAACCCAACTCAGAGTGGGTGTGGAAGGAGGAGACCTCCTGCAAGGGGGTGACCCTCTGGGCCTTGGCTACAGCAGCACTCCCAACCCCCTTGGCAAAATACACATCAAGCCCAGTTGTAGTGGTCACACTGAAAATATGGGCCCAGTTAAGGCAGCACTTTGGACTGACTAGGATGTCCCCCATGGCTCCCATCTGCGGCAATCACAGAATCACCTCCCAGCCATGCTAGACACCACCTTCAGGAAATGGAGACGGGACGGGGGCACACTGACAGTTAGGGACTTCTATGTAGGGCTCAGACTAGCGACACTGGACGAACTGACGGAGGAGTGGGAACTACCGACAGGTCAGGAAAGGAGACCATGCTACTAGAGGACCTGATAAACACAGACAGTAAAGAAGGGGGACTCTGTTGGAAAATGTATGGACAGAGCTCGAACACCACTGGACAAGGCCAGATGGAAATGGGAGGATGATCTGGGGACAGAAGTGGGGTGGGGACTCTGGAGCGAAGCACTGAGCAGGGCCAACTGCACCTCCTCCTGTGCAAGGTTCAGCCTCATACAGTTCAAAGTAGTGCTCAGAGCATACCTGACCAGAACCCGAATGAGCAGGTTCTTCCCAGAGGTGGAGGACAAATGTGAACGGTGCCAGAGGGGCCCGGCCACGCACACCCACATGTTCTGGGCTTGTCCCAAACTAGCTAGGTTCAGGGCAGCCTTCTCTGAGGCAATGTCCAGGGTTGTGGGGGTGAGGGTGAAGCCATGCCCAAATGTGGCAATCTTCGGGGTATTAGAGCAGCTAGAGCTACACATGGGGAAGAGGGCCGACACCCTATCTTTCTCTTCCCTAATCGCACATCGGAGAATCCTACTCAGCTGGCGATCAGGAGCACCACCCACAGCTGCAGACTGGCTTGTGACTTTTCGGAATTTCTCCATCTGAAGAAGATCAGAAGTATGCCATCCAAGGGTCGGAGGAAGGCTTCCTAAATGCATGGGGAGTTTGTCACCCTGTTGCAGAAGCTGTTTGACGCCAGCAACACCGAATAAGATGGGGAAACAGGAAAGTTAGAAAGAAAAAGGAGAGGAGAAAAGAAAATACAGGGGGGGAAACCACAGGAACGTGCAACCCGGGGGTAAAGTGGGGGGTGGGAGGGGGAAAAGGCTGGAAGGACACAAAAGGGACAACCATCACAGGAGAAACACAGCCTAAGTTGACGGGGAAAGAAAAGAAAGGGGGAGGAAGGGGAGAGGAAAGGGGGAGAAGCAACCCCCCCAAAACCGACCGGGGGGGGCACAAGGGGGGTGGTGCGGGGGAGGGGGCAGGGAGGTATGGGCGGGCCGGGGGGTGAGGGGGGGGAGCGGAGGGAGGGACCTCATGCCGAGCCAGAGGGTGACAGAATGTAAATTGGGAAAATTAAGGGAGGGAAAAAACAAACCTTTCTGTATTGTACAGTGAATAAACACGGCCAACAATGTACAGAACTGTTTATAAATTTTGAAAATGCCAATAAAAAGATTTTTAAAAAATAAATAAATTATCTTTCCATCAATGTGTTATTTGTTCCATGTATCAGCGCCATTCTTCATCCAGGAGACGCAGCTGTCAGGCCCTCCCATAGGGCCTAATCTAACCGCAAACAAATCCTGGTGTCCACATATTCCACTGGTGATCAAGGTGCAGTGAAATATCCTTTACTTCCCGTGTGTTTATCCCACAGCAACGTGCCAGCTCCATGCAGCACTCACCACACCAGCAGCAAATGCATCTGAAAAAGCATTTCTTCAACGGTTTTAGCAGGTGGCCCATTTTGAACGATTTCATCAGGTCCCATAGCATCTTCTTGCTTCAAATCGGATTGCCTTCTGGACTCACATGCCCCCCTGAGCCCGGTGTTCCAGGACCCAGGTTTCTTAGAAAAAATTGTCCTTATTTCTGGCTACAGAAAAGGAAGGAAACAGTAACAGTGTTGTCCAGGCATCTGCAGCCATCAGCAGCAAAACTCAATTCCTCATTTGAAATGGCTTTCATCTGTGGAGCTGGAGGCTGCTCACAGTCAAGGGGAGTGTAATTGAATTTCAGGATAGAAGCAGCAGCAGGGCTCTATCCTGGAAGTGTTTGGTACGACAGACAGGCTACAGCTGTGGTTACCCCTGTTATGGGTCTCCACAATATTTAAAGATGGCTTGAAGGCCTGACAGACGCAAAACCTCTCAGCCTATCCCCTGTCCAAGGGCGGCCACCGACCTGCAACACTTCAGCCCCCTGACCAATGCCAACCTCCTGATGGGTTCCTCCTGACCCGTTCCGATCGCTACTCACATCCTCACTTGCCTGCAGTAGCCTTTTTGCCTGCTTCACGTTTTTGAAAAGGAGTACTAAATGTCGCCTGCGTTTCTTCCAGCTCGGGAGTCAGGTTATTCCGGGGAGGCTGCTGCATTCGACTTCAATCTCGTTAATCAGATTCAAATGAATGCAAATGAGGGTTAATCGTATTCTTGCCACTTTTGGGAAAGATTTGGAAATGTCACCGGGAGTGGCACCGAGATGAATTTCAAATGGTTTGCACCCGGCACGAATCTCTATTTTTGCCCACACCAGTTGTTCACCCGACACCCCCCCCCCCCCCAATCTGCGTCAGGGGCAACGCGGTTGCTGAATCGTGCTCAAGATCTTATTCTTTCTCACTTTTTGGGTGGGTGATTTTTCACCCACCCCACCCCATGGCAAGTTTCGCGGTGGCAAATGCCAACCTGCCATTGTCTGGCACAGTATCTTCCCGGTCTCTCCACCGTCAGCAGTGTTTCCCATTGTTTACACGTTCCACCGTGGTGGAGCGATGGGGGGGGGGGGGGGGGGGGGTGTCACCATCAATGAGATCCGAAGATACAAATGTGTGATTTTCCCATACTCTTTAACACTTATCTATTAATATGTGCTCCTTAGGGTGTAACCATGAATTAGGTTTGTGTATCTTGTGTTGCAATCATAGTTAATCCAGTGAGTAATCAATCTTCAATAAAGTGATTCATTCCGCAACAGTTAAAGTTTCCAGTATGTCAGTCATTTTCCCAAGCACTTGCTTTAAAACCTTTAAAGTTGTTGTTCATAATAAAGACCAGGAGATTTATTTAAGGAGTTCCCAGTCACCTACTGTGACATAACTCTGCTGAATTGGGGGAAATGTGTGGGAATTGCAATGGCAGATTCCAATGCAAGGGAACAGATAGCTGTTTCTGTGGCTGCAAACGAGACTCCAGGATGATGTGTTGCCTCCCTGGTGCTGGGGTGAAGGATGTCTCAAAGCAGATGCAAGACATTGTGGGTGAGGGAGGGTGAACGGCCAGTGGTCGTGGTACACATTGGCACAAACAACATAGATAGGAAAATGGACGAAGTCCTAAAACCAAAACTTAGGGTGTCAGGAAGTAAGTTGTAAAAAGGGTCCTCAAAGGCATTGATCTCAAGATTATTACCAGTGCCATGTGCTCATCAGAGCAGAAATGGTAAGATATATCAGATAACTACGTGACTGAAGAGATGTTGCAAGGGGGACTTCAGATTCCTGGGGCACTGGGACCAGTTCAAGGGGAGGTGGGAACAATACATACTGGAGGGGTTACAGTATGGGCAGGACTGGGACCAGAACAGGGGAGTATTTGTTAGAATTGTGTGGTGAATGTACTTCACCTAATGCACGAGCTGTCTGTATAATTATGTGACCCATAACCTGGAAGTGATGATACGGGTTACTTCCAGGTACTGTACTGGAACCCGGTGGGCTCTGCCTCTGCCTCCGCCCTCACCGGGGCCATATATAGTCCAGCCACCTGTGGGTGGCATTCATTTGTACAGCCGACTCCGGCAGGCGAGTTCATTGATTTTAAAGCCTAATGTTCACTCGTTCTCACGGTCTCACAGTGAATTGATGGTATAACAAGTTGTTGGGAAGCGTTTAAGCAAAAATGGAAAGGGAATGGGAACCTATGCAAGGATTCAGAGGAGGGGCAAACATGGGCAAGAACAAAAGATAGTTAGGGAATAAGGAAAGTGATAGGCAGAGAAATCAAGGGCCAGAATCAAGCAGGGCCCCAGTGAAAAATTATGGGAACAGAACAGGGAGTATTAAAAAGACAACCTTAAAGCTTTGTGTCTTTATGTGTGGAGCATTTGCAATAAAGTGCATGAATTAATTGTGCAAATACATGTAAACGGGTATGCTATGGTGGTATTACAGAGATATGGCTGCAGGGTGACCAGGAATGGAAACTGAACATGCAGCGGTAATCAGTGTTTAAGGACAGAGGTTGCATTGTTGGTTAAAGAGGAAATTATTGCAATAGTGAGAAAGGATATTAGCTTTGACAATGTGGCACCTGCATGGGTAGAGCTGAGAAACACCAAGGGGCAAAAATATTAGTGCGGATTGTGTATAGACCCCCAAACTATAGTGATGATGTTGGGGGTGGCACTAGACACGTAATTAGAGACGCATACGATAAAGGAACGTCTGTAATTATTGCTGACTTTAATAACATAGAGGATTGGGAAAATCAAATTAGTAGCAATACCATAGAGGAGGAATTCCTGCAGTGTGTACGGGATGGTTTTCTGGACCAATGCATTGAGGAACCAACTAGACAACAAGCTATCCTATACTGGGTATTATGTAATGAGTGGAGTTTTCACAATCTACCTGTGTCTGCATGGGTTTCACCCCCACAACCCAAATTCGGGCAGCACGGTAGCATGGTGGTTAGCATAAATGCTTCACAGCTCCAGGGTCCCAGGTTCGATTCCCGGCTGGGTCACTGTCTGTGCGGAGTCTGCACGTCCCCCCCATATGTGCGTGGGTTTTCTCCGGGTGCTCCGGTTTCCTCCCACAGTCCAAAGATGTGCGGGTTAGGTGGATTGGCCATGCTAAATTGCCCGTAGTGTTCTAAAAAGTAAGGTTGGGGGGGGGGGGTTGTTGGGTTACGGGTATAGGGTGGATATGTGGGTTTGAGTAGGGTGATCATTGCTCGGCACAACATCGAGGGCCGAAGAGCCTGTTCTGTGCTGTACTGTTCTATGGGCTTGTTAGGTGAATTTGGCCACACTAAATTGCCCATTAATTGGAAGTAAATAATTGGGTACTCTAAAAAATTTTTTTTAAATGTAATGAGAAAGGAATAATTGGCAATCTAGTTGTGCGAGACACCTTGGGATGAACTCCCATAATATGATAGAATTCTGCAGCAAGATGGAGGATCATGTAGTCGATTCTGAGACTAGGGTCCTGAATCTAACTGAAGAAAACTACAATGACATGATCTGCGAGTTGGCTATGATGGATTGGGGAACATTACTTAAAGGGTGGATAGACAACAGAGTGCATGGGTGAACTGCAACAATTGTTCATTACTGTCAAGTGCAAAAACAATACGGGAAAGGTGGCCAGACTTTGGGTTAAGTGGGCAATTGGAGATAGTATTAACTCCAAACAAGAGGCAGGCATACAAATTGGTCTGAAAAAACAGCAGACCTGATTGGAAGCATCTTAGAATTCAGCAAAACAAGACAAGGGGTTGGTTAAGAAAGAAAAAATAAAGTACAAGAGTAAGTTTGCGGAGAACATAAAAACTGACCGTAAAAGCTTCTTTAGGTATGCGAACAGAAAAAGTGTGATGAAGACAAATGTAGGTCCCTTATATTTAGGAACAGGATAAATTCTAATGGGGAACTAAGGAATGGTTGTCAAACTAAATACATACTTTGGTTTTGTCTTCATAAAGGAGGACACAAATAACGTAGCAAAAATGTTGGGGAACACCAGATAGAGTGAGAGGGAGGAACTGAAGGAAACCAGTATTAGGGGAATGGTGGTGGGGAAAATGATGGGATTAAAGGCTGATAAATTTCCAGGGCCTGCTAATCTACATCCAAGAGTATTTTAGGACGTGGCCATAGAAAATAAGAGATTAATCTGTAAATTAAAGCGCATGAGATTTGGGGGTAGTGTATTGTGGTGAATAGAAAATTGGTTGGCAAACAGGAAAGAAAGAATAAGAATAAACTGATCTTTTTCCAAGTGGCAGGCAATGACTAGTGGGGCACCACAGGGACCAGTATTAAGACCTCGGCTAATAACAATGTAAATAATGATTTTGGTGAGGGAACTAAATGTAATATCTCCAAATTGCGGATGAAACAAAGCTGGGTGGGAGGGTGAGCGATGAGGAGGATGCAGAGATGGAAAGGTTGAGGGTGCTAGGCCTTTTCTCATTAGAATGGAGAAGGATGAGGGGAGACTTGATAGAGGTATATAAAATGATCAGGGGAATAGATAGAGTAGGCAGTCAGAGACTTTTCCCCCAGGTAGAACAAACCATTACAAGGGGACGTAATTTTAAGGTGAATGGTGGAAGATATAGGGGGGATGTCAGAGGCCGGTTCTTTACCCAGAGAGTAGTGGGGGCATGGAATGCACTGCCTGTGGAAGTAGTTGAGTCGGAAACATTAGGGACCTTTAAGCGGCTATTGGATAGGTATCTGAATTACGGTAGAATGATGGGGTGTAGATTAATTTGTTCTTAATCTAGGACAAAAGTTCGGCACAATATCGTGGACCGAAGGGTGTATAGGTTAGGTGGGGTTTCGAGGATAGGGTGAGGGTACAGTGAGCCTAGATACGGTGCTTTTTCAGAGGGTCAGTACAAACTTGATGGGCCGAATGGCCTCCTTCTGCGCTTTAGGAATTATATGGTTCCATGGAGAGGTTTGAATAAATTAAGAAGAAGACGCATGGATCAAGGTGTAGGTGATAGTCCAGTGGTATTGTCACTGGACTAGTAATCCAGAGACCTAGGGTAATGATCCAGGGCTGGTTTAGCTCACTGGGCTAAATCGCTGGCTTGTAAAGCAGACCAAGCAGGCCAGCAGCACGGTTCAATTCCCATACCAGCCTCCCCGGACAGGCGCCGGAATGTGGCGACTAGGGGCTTTTCACAGTAACTTCATTGAAGCCTACTCGTGACAATAAGCGATTTTCCGGGGACCCATGCTGGAAGCCCCCCATGGCAGACAATGATATTCGAATTTAATACAAATCTGGAATTAACAGTCTAATAATGACCATGAAACCATTATTGATGGCTGTAAAAACATACCTCCATCACTCATGTGCTTCACCTGGCCTGACCTATATGTGATTCCAGGTCCGTAGTGTTGTGCTCGATTCTTAAATACCCTCTAAAGTGGCCGTGCAAACCACTCACTTTTAATTATACGTGTCAATACAGAATGAAACCAGCATTGACTTAGCTCCTGAAGTGACAATGGTAAACAAGGCCCTGACCCTGCAATGTCATAGAATTTAAAGTGCAGAAGGAGGCCATTCAGCCCATCGAGTCTGCACCAGCTCTTGGAAAGAGCACCTTACCCAAGCCCATACCTCCACCCTATCCCCATAACCCAGTAACCCCCACCCAACACTAAGGGCAATTTTGGACACTAAGGGCAATTTATCATGGCCAATCCACCTAACCTGCACATCTTTGGACTGTGGGAGGAAACCGGAGCACCTGGAGGAAACCCACGCAGACACGGGGAGGATGTGCAGACTCCACACAGACAGTGACCCAAGCCGGGATTCGAACCTGGGACCCTGGAGCTGTGAAGCATTTGTCCTAACCACTATGCTTCCGTGCTGCCCGTGATGTCCTCCTTTCTTAATATCTGTGGGCTTGTGCCAAAGCTGGGAGAGCAGTCTCATTGACTATTTCAACATGTCCCCAATCTACCATTACCAATAAGCCTGGAGATCAACCCTAGTTCAATGAAGAGTATAGGGGAACATGTCAGGAGCAACACCAGGCATGCCCAAACATGGCGTGTCTATCTGGTGAAGCTACAACACAGGACGATTTGCCTGTGAAACAGCAGAAACCGCAGGCAATAGGCAGAACAAAGCATTGTCACATCCAATGGATTAGATCTAAACACTGCAGTCGTTCCATGTCCTATTACGGATGGTGGTAGACAATTAATCAAGTCATTGGAGAAGGAAGCTCCTCCTCCCATGCCGGGGGTGGAGGGCTCCTCTGTGGAGTTCAATTGGAGGGTTCCAAAAGTCCTGATATTACCGATGTTACTTCCTTGTTAGTTCCTCGTCAATATCTCCTGACCTTCCGAAAAAGTGCAGCATTTAGCCCCATTCTCACAACTCAAAACCTGATTTGGTTGCTTTTTTAGAGCTTTCACTTCAGAGGCTAGTACTTTAGTTCTTGCCCCGGGCTGATGATCTGTTATTAGATGCCAATCGCTGCCCATTCGAGACTGCATAGCTGGGCCTCCTTTACCTGAATCTCGTGGCACAGCCTCTGCAGTGCCTTCTCCAGATTGTGGTATGCCTCGGTCAGACCCTGCATCTCTCCCCTCAAGGTTTAATTCTCACTGCATTCACCCTCGCTGTTGCTCCTGAGGATTTCCAAAGGGGTTCTCACCCTTCAGGAACATATCAAATATAGCTTTTAGTCAGGTTATGGCAATTCTTCTTCCTGTTGGTCTGTTCACTGGACTTCAGATGCTGCTGTACAGAGTGAAATAGGAGAGGAACATTGATGTTGTAGACTGCACTCTGAGCAGCTCCAATTCTTTTCATTTGGTCATCTGAAGCAACTCCTGTCCAAACATCCTTCCTGACTTTCTGTGCTGCCTCCTTTAGTTCTTGTTGTTGCTGTTGTTTTTATTCTTGTTGACCATTGATTCATGAAGGAAGCCAGCAGCTCTTTTTCCAAATTGAATGTTCTTTCCAGTGAACATTAAGAGTTCCCTTATGGTCAGACGTTCCGAGATGCGCCTCAATTTCTTGTTCCTCTGTGGTTCAGGATTTTTCAGTCTATTTCTTTCATTTTTGTCAAAGCATTCTGTTCTAACCTGCCTGCTTACCATTGGCTGGGGACTAATGACAATCCCACAATCCTGTGGGAGTATGAGCTTCCCCAATGAGGGGAAATCATTAGCAGACTCCCTGCATAAATAGAGCTGGTCAAATTGGAACCAGCAGAGAGAGAGGAGTGAGCAGCAAGGGAAGTTGCTGCTGCTGCTGTTGTATATAAAGGTTATTGTAAATAAATGTTATTTCTTTGTATCCTGAAAACTCGTGCTGGATTCTTCGTGGCCCTCACAAAACATTCATATGTATCTTCCGTAAGCTCGTCACCCTTTGTTTCTCGATCTTGAACGACATTTGTTACAGTATGCTGAGCCTTTGTCTCTTGGTCCCAGCACAACGAGCATCAGCCTTGACCACAGCTGCTTTTTCAGCAGCCGCTACTTTCTGTTCCTTTAGCCTTTTGGTGCGGCCTGCTCCAGGCTCCGACATGAGGTTCACCTCGGCCCAGTTTTGCTTGATTCTCTCCAGCCAGTTTCTCTCTATTAGGGCTGGATAGTGACTTTTAACAGCATGCAGGGACAAGTCTGCGGTCTGTCCGTTTAGCTGCACATTTACATCGATGCATTCCCTTAACGGAACCATTTCTTGGGTATAGGTTTTGAGTATAATCTTTGAGGTTTTCAATGCATTACATCATTATTACTCTTGGCAAACTGTTTCTGGTATCAATGAAATGGCTGTGCTGGTTTCATTTTTACCGGTTGTCTGCCTGGTAAGGGAGTGACCCAGTTACGGTTTGTTGTGCCTGCAATGGCCAGTATGCCCAATGACTGTCCGTCTGTGACTGTGACTCTGGTCCTTTGTTGTGCTCTTTTTGTGTCACGTGGATACTTTTCCCTCGATTTGATTTTTCACTTGATGTATTTGGCTCTCGCTTCTTATGATTCTTGTTTCAGACTTCTTTCTCCAACACGTACGTTTGATGTGCCCATTTAAAAAAAACTCTTGCATTTTGCATCATCACCCTAGCAATCACTAGCCGTGTGCCCAGTTTTTACACCTCAATGGCAATTTCAAACCTGTGTCAGTGTTTGCGTTTCAGCTGACATTTTATGGAATTTAGTGCTTGAACTTAATTGTTGGGCTTCCTTAGTTGCTAATTCCATAGAGATGGTGATTTCTAAAGCCACCTTTCCGTTTAAGTTGTTTACTCTTAACAGCCTATTTTGGATAATTTCCCTTCTTAAGCCACACACTAGACTGTCTCAAATGGTGTCATTCAAGACATCTCCAAATACACAGTATTCAGCTAATTTCTTTAAAGTAGCTGCAATTCATGTGATTGATTCAACATCTTGTTAATTACATTTATGGAACCTGAATCTCTCGGCAATGTCCAAATGTTTAGGTGAGAAGTGGCCCTGCAGTATCGCCACATTATCATCCTAACTTTTCTGGTAGCACCAGACTTTTCAGGAGTTTGAAAGATTGTTGCCCATCATGTTCAGGAAGGTTGGGATTACTATGTCCACTGTGGCCGGGTTCCCTGTTCACAAAGGCTACCAAGTGCCCAGCTCCTGTGCTGCAAGTGGCCGATTGCCTAACGCTGTGCACTTTCTTTGTCGTCCCCTCTCATGCCCAGGAGAAGGTGGCGCATAACCACAGAGAGATAGAGAAGACCAGAGGGGGACTGCCGGACCTCCGGCCTCTCACCATCATGGAGCAGCGGGTACTGCACCTGGTCAGTGGGCCTGGAGAGAGGGCAGTCGCCAAGTGAGCCCCTGCAGAGTTGTGGTGTCCCTATGGCACACATGGCCTGACTCCCACACCCCACACCACCCCTCACCACCCCGCCTCCCCCACACCACCACACCCACACCACTGCCTCAACATCCCACCTCCCTATCCCACATCACCTTCTCACCACCTCCATACCACTCCACCTCCCCCACACCACCCACCTTTCTAAGCCGCAATCCAATCATGTGTCATGCCTTATGCCTTGGAGGATCACCTGCTGACGAAGCAGACACTTCTGGTGTCCCCCATCCCAACCCCAAGCAGATTCCAACAAGGTGTCAGCAATGGACAGTGATGCGATCCCCCAACCACCAGTGTGAGACAGCCCAGAGCACCAATCCCAGGACATTACTGTATTGCCATCACAGCTGTCTCCAACACCCTCCACCATCCCAGAAACACTCACCTTGGTTGGGCATGTTCGTGAAGAGGTTCTTGGGGCACGGTCTGGTGCGCACTATACATGTGCTGCAGTACATCAGGTGGAGGTAGGAACCCCGAGGGGGGAGATGGCCAGAGGGCGGCCCGGTCCCAGGGACTAGCTGCCGTCCCGACAGGTCTCGGGCTTCTGCAAAGGCTGGTCCCATCGATAGTGGCGATGCAGACAAAGTCAGGGACTACATGAGGGGCTGGCAGCAACCATCCAGTGCCTGCAGGTGTAGTCGGAGGAGTCCAGTTACCTCCAGAGGCAGGAGGCGGTGACAACTATGTGTGGCACGCAGTGGAGATCTTGGGGCGAATGTATCGGCCATGGGTCAGGATGTCCAATGCCTAGGGCACTCTGTGCCAGCGTTGGCCGTGGCACAGTGCAGGGCTTCCCTATCACAGGCGGCTATGTATCAGGGCTGCCTACCTCGACCCCTATCGCTAAACTGTGCCCTGCACCCGTGCCAACTTAACTGGTGTCTACTTTTCTGGCCTTACCGGCTCTAATGCTGTGCCCAGCTGGATCCCCAAATGGGGCATCAGGAGTGGAGGCGGCCCTCTGTGATTCCCACCCTGTGACCTGGGTCCCCTTTGGCAGCCGTCTTCCGGGGTGACCGGGCCTGGATGAGCACAGCAGCTGCTTGGGTGTCCCCCTGTGCTCTACCCATTGCCCATGTGATGTGCCAGGGAGAGGAGGCGTGGGGAATTTGAGGTGCTGCGGTGTTCTGGCACCTCCCATGCGGGAATCAACAGGCCGGCCCCTTCGCCTCCTCCCTCCTGCTCCCTCGGGGTGCCCGATGCTGGAGATAGCCGTGACGGGAAATCTGTGTCATCCCCGGACTTGAGATCCGAGGTGACCTGGAATGCGGGTTTAGGGTTCCCGCCCATGTTGGTGTCGTCCTCGTCACTGGTCGGCACCTGGGGTTCTGGCTGTGGCTGGGGTCAAGGAACACCAGAAGGGCCACCCCCATCACCAACAGCCCCTGCAAGACACGAGACAAGGTGCATGATTGCATCGCGGGCCGGGGGGGGGGGGGGGGGGGGTATGTGTGTGTGTGTGTGACACACGTGCCATGGGGAATCGCAACTCAGCCGGGCCTCACCTCCTCGCCTGGTGTCTACCTCCACCCCGGCGACTGCCCTTTCTTCAGACCCACCGATTATATCCAGTGCCCTCTGTTCTGCTACAGTGAGGGGCCGCAGGTCCAGTGGTTTCCCCCCCCGCCCCAGTCTTCTCCCGCTCCCTCTGGTTATAAGTGGCCTTCTCCGGTGGGGGGGAACAGAAAGCGCACAGTGTTAGACAGTCCGCTGCATGCAGCCCAGGGGGTGGCTTCAGTGGCCACGCGACCCAGCCATTTGGGGCAGCACGGTAGCATGGTGGTTAGCATAAATGCATCACAGCTCCAGGGTCCCAGGTTCGATTCCCGGCTGGGTCACTGTCTGTGCGGAGTCTGCACGTCCTCCCCGTGTGTGCGTGGGTTTCCTCCGGGTGCTCCGGTTTCCTCCCACAGTCCAAAGATGTGCGGGTTAGGTGGATTGGCCATGCTAAATTGCCCGTAGTGTCCTTAAAAGTAAGGTTAAGGGGGTGTTGTTGGGTTACGGGTATAAGGTGGATACGTGGGTTTGAGTAGGGTGATCATTGCTCGGCACAACATTGAGGGCCGAAGGGCCTGTTCTGTGCTGTACTGTTCTATGTTCTATGTTCTATGGTGGTCAGTATGGATGTCGGCATGTGGTGCAGGGTGGGGGTTCGGCCACTCTCCAAGTGGGGGGCGAGGTGGGTTACGGGTGTGGGTCAACGTTAGTGCTAGACTCACAGTGCTGACTGCTCACACTGGCCACCCTGAGAAGGTTGTGCAGTTGTTCCCGGCACTGCTGGCTGGTCCGGGCAGTTTTGCCCACGTGTGAACCACCTTTGCCATTTCCATCCAGGCCCGGCGAATGGCAATGGCTGGCAGTCTCTTTCCCAGCGTGGCGTACAGGGTCGCCCACCTGTCCTCCCTCAAGCACAGTCTCCTGATCCGTGTCAGTGAACCTCGGGGCCCACGCCTTGCTGACGTCTTATTAGCTGGGATGCCATGTATGGGGAGTGCAGTGTGTATATGGAGCTGAAGCTTGTCAGCATTCTGAGTGCCAATCTGGCATTCGGCGAATCCCGCACCATTTCTCATTGGAATTGATTGTGTTCCACGTGGCGCTAGCCCCTTAACGATCATTGAACCGGTCCAGGTGTGACACCAGTTTTGTTGTTGTAGAATTCCGGGAATCCTGCCCCGGTGTCAGCAGTTAGCCTCAGGAGTGGAGAATCTGGCCACAGATCTCTCATTCTCTGCCACTATTTTCCGGGTGCGTGAACGGAAGAGAGGGCAGAGAATCGAGTGGGACACCCAAAACAGCTTTTAATCAGCAGGATTTCCTCGCTTAATGGTGTGTTCACCCCCCCCCCCCCCCCCCCCCCAACCCCCCAAACCTCCTCCCGCCAATTATGTAATGTGGAATCTGCTGTGCAATGTCTAGAACCCCCATTATATTAAATACTAAATATGATTAGGCGGCTTTACCACTCTATCTGTTCCCCAAGTAAGTATTGTGTAGTGTAGGGCAGTACGTTGCCGCAGTGGTTAGCACTGCTGCCTCATAGCACCGGGGTCCCAGGTTCGATCCCGGCTCCGGGTCACTGTCCGTGTAGAGTTTGCACATTCTGCCCGTGTTTATGTGGGTTTCGCTCCCACAACCCAAAGATGTGCAGAGTAGATGGATTGGTCACACTAAATTGCCCCTTAATTGGAAAAACTGAATTGGTACTCTAAACTTACAAAAAAAAAGTATTATGTAGCGTAAGCCAATGCATCTCTGTGTAGTGTGTTACACGATCACGTTGTGACATCATCGACTCTCCCCGACTGTAAAACTAAGAAAATAAATTAGAGTGGAGGAAAAGTTAAAGAAAGTGCAACAACTATTAAACAGGAAACTGCGATGGCTGGAAAAGGTAGCGCTATGGGACCATTCAAAGGAAAACCTTCACCCTTTTACAAAGTCTTGTCCATCCTGAAAAGCCTGGTACAAAAACCTATGAAGAATTGACTAAGACTCTTGATGAACTCACCTCGCCCAAACCATTGATCTTTGCAGGGAGATTCAGATTTCATCAACATAGTCAGCAAGAGGGTGAAAATATTCACCAATTTGTAGCCGTACTACAGAAACTAGCAAAGAATTGTGAATTTGGACTGTCCCTTGAGCACACTTTGCGAGGAAGACTTGTGTGCGAATTGGAAAATGCAGCAATTAGCGACAATTGCTGACAGAAAGCTCTCTTACACGAAAACTTGTTGAACTAGCAGTGTCTATGAAGTTGGCAGCTAAAGAAGCTTCGCAAATTGGAGCTGGCGCCAAAACAAACAAGATGAACGCTGAGAAAAGAAGGTCTCTCAACAAGGAAACATGCCATAGGTGTGCCCAGCTATGACATTCTCCGCAGGAATGTTAGTATCGAGAAAACAAATGTCAAAATTGTGGGAAGAAAGTCACATAACAAAAGCATTCTGAACCAGACAGATTTCTCAAACCTCAAAGATGGTTAAAGGCTAGAACACACCCAAATCCATACAAAATGCCTACAGAATGACCAAAGGCAGTGAAAATTCCCAGGAAGACATGGGGTGGAATTCTCCGCCCCACCGTACCCGTTTTCTGGTGCGGCGCACCCCTGCCAGCAGCGGGATCCTCCATCCTGGAAGCCGGCCAATGAGGTTTCCCATTGTGGGCAGCCCCACGCCGTCAAGAAATCCGCGGGCGTGAGTGCGCTGCCGGCGAGGCAGAGGATCCCGCCGATGGAGAATCCAGCCCAGGATGTCTAGTCCGGTCAAGGAACTCAACCTTGGTGTACTATCGATGCAAGGTGATACATGGAGATTTGGGGTCTATCAAAAATTGAACAGAAACAAAATGAAAATGGAAGTTGATATGGGAGCCAATGTATCTCTCATCTCTGAAACGTTATATCAAAATAAGGTCAGGAATGCACCAATAAATCTGTCTGATATAACCTAGAGAACTTGCATGAAAGAGGTGGCTCCAGGGAAGCAAATTGAAGCAAATGGTCAGTCTGCAAAATTGCCATTGTAAGCAGTAAAAGGAAATTTTCCTGCACTTTTCGGAAGAATATGGTTGAACAAAATCAAATGAATTGGCAAGCTGCCAACCAATTGGTTGATGGAAAGAACACATTACAGAAACTTCTAGAAAGGTGAGTATATGGAAACACTTTAGCAGAAATGACTGGAATCGAGGCAAGACTTAACATAAAGGGGCCTCACGGTAGCATGGTGGTTAGCATCAATGCTTCACAGCTCCAGGGTCCCAGGTTCGATTCCCGCCTGGGTCAATGTCTGTGTGGAGTCTGCACGTCCTCCCCGTGTGCGCGTGGGTTTCCTCCGGGTGCTCCGGTTTCCTCCCACAGTCCAAAGATGTGCGGGTTAGGTGGATTGGCCATGCTAAATTGCCCGTAGTGTAAGGTTAATGGGGGGATTGTTGGGTTACGGGTTACGTGGGTTTAAGTGGGGTGATCATTGTTCGGCACAACATCGAGGGCCGAAGGGCCTGTTCTGTGCTGTACTGTTCTAAACCTGATAGCCTCCCGAAATGCTTAAAGGCAAGAACTGTGCCATATGTGACCAAACCAAAGGTTGAAGTGGAACTTGCGAAGTTGATAAAAGGTGGAGTGATCGAGTCTGTGACGCCAAGCGATTGTTCAAACCCAATTGTTCCAGATACCAAGCTCAGTAAGAATCTGTGGTGACTTTAAAGTAGAGATAAACCCAATGTTGTATGAGAACCAGCAACAATTAGTGGATCTATTTGCTGGATTGTCGGTGGACACAAGTTCACAAGTTCAGGACATTTGTCCCAAGCATACCTCCAGATGAAGGTCACAGTCTTCACTTCAGTGTTCATCCTTTGATGGTTTTAAAGGCAGATGCTCCAGCTTTTGGTGATAACTTGTCTCAGGTATTAGTGACACTGCTGCGCCCATATTTGTTTTGACCAAGTAGGAAAAGCCAGCAGTGGAGCTGACGGGCAACAAACTGCTTTTCCCATCTGAGTTGGAACTCAGTCAAAAAACTAAAAACATTCTGCTTTTTGTTTCAAGGAAAACAACAATTGGTTTGAAAGGGCTGAGTTTTGTTTTTGAAAAAAAAACAACCAAGTTAAGCCTTTAGTCTATGGCAGTGTAGTGATTTTAAACATGTGCAGATTAACTGTTAAATTCCTGAAGCTGCAAGTCTTTCTGCATTTGCAGTTGCCTTCAAAGAAAGAACACAGAAGATCCATTCTGCCTGAATCTATCTCAATGGATTCATTGCTCAATGGGTTAATTCAGCAATGTGAAACTTTAAGTTACTAATCAAAAGCATGAACTCTTTGCTACTGTAACATAATGCAGTGCAATAGAACTAATGATGATGTTACCTCTTGTGTTTTGGGAGAAACATCGAACAAAGGCACTGACATGTGCCTTTAAGACGACTCCTTTCTCACCTATGTGCAATAGATTTGACCAAATTTTAGATCAAATTGCAATTATTTCGAAACCTTCCAGCTTCGTAAAACGTTTCTCGCCCAAGATTCCCTTACACTACTCCTTTCTCACAAATGCGAATTTGTATGCCAACTAAACTTTCCACATGTTACCCAACATCCGTTCCAGTTGTGATTTTTGGCCAGCAAACTTACAACTTAAAACATTTAGCTTTCATAGTTAAATTTTCCCTTTCCGCCCATCCTGCAATCCTCACTGTGGATGTTAAGTGCCAAAACTCCAAGGCAAAATTACAATTCAGGGAAGAAAACACATTAAAGACCTGTCACACACTGGGTTGGATTTTCTTTTTTTTTTAATAATTTTTATTGGAATTTTTTGAAAAATATATATCAACAAAACAATAATAACAATAACAATAATAATAGTAATAAACACCCCCTGGCACCCGTAACAACGCATATAACAAACCCTCCCACCCCCCACCAACCCCAACAAACAACAAAATATATTAACAATAAGCAAATTAACTTAAACACTATCCCCCTAAACCCCTCCCTTTCCCCCCCTCCCCCCCCCCGGGTTGCTGCTGCTGCTGACCTAGTACCTTATCGTTGAGCCAGAAAGTCGAGGAAAGGCTGCCACCTCCTAAAGAACCCTTGTACCGACCCCCTCAGGGCGAATTTGACCCTCTCCAGCGGAACGAATCCCGCCATGTCATTAATCCAGGTCTCCACGCTCGGAGGTCTCGCATCTTTCCACTGCAGCAAGATCCTCCGCCGGGCTACTAGGGACGCAAAGGCCAAAACATCGGCCTCTTTCGCCTCCTGCACTCCCGGCTCCACCCCAACCCCAAATATCGCGAGTCCCCAGCCTGGCTTGACCCTGGATCCCACCACCCTCGACACCGTCCTCACCACCCCCTTCCAGAACTCCTCCAGTGCCGGGCATGCCCAGAACATATGGGCATGGTTCGCTGGACTCCCCGAGCACCTGACACACCTGTCTTCGCCCCCAAAGAACCTACTCATCCTAGATCCGGACATGTGGGCCCGGTGCAGCACCTTGAATTGGATGAGACTAAGCCTCGCACATGAAGAGGAGGAGTTCACCCTCTCCAGGGCGTCCGCCCATGTCCCCTCCTCAATCTGCTCCCCCAGCTCCACCTCACACTTAGCCTTCAGTTCCTCTACCGACACCTCCCCCACCTCCTGCATTACCTGGTAGATGTCAGACACCTTCCCATCCCACACCCCCGAAAGCATCCTATCCCTTACCCCCCGCGGGGGCAGCATAGGGAACCCCTCCACCTGTCGCCTAGCAAACGCCTTGACCTGAAGGTACCTGAACATATTCCCCGGGGGGAGCTCAAACTTCTCCTCCAGTTCACCAAGGCTCGCGAACCTCCCGTCGATAAACAGGTCTCCCAACTTCCTAATGCCCGCCCTGTGCCACCCCAGGAACCCGCCATCCATGTTCCCTGGGACAAACCGGTGGTTCCCCCGCAGCGGGGCCTCCACCGAGCCCCCCACTTCCCTCCTGTGTCGCCTCCACTGCCCCCAAATTTTGAGGGTAGCCGCCACCACCGGGCGTGTAGTGTACCTCATTGGAGGGAGCGGCAACGGCGCCGTTACCAGTGCCTTCAGGCTCGTGCCTCCACAGGACGCCATCTCCATCCGTTTCCATGCTGCCCCCTCCCCATCCATTACCCACTTACGTACCATCGAGACGTTAGCCGCCCAATAGTACCCAGAGAGGTTGGGCAGCGCCAGCCCCCCTCTATCCCTGCCCCACTCCAAAAAGACCCTCCTTACCCTCAGAGTCCCGTGCGCCCAAACAAATCCCAGAATGCTGCTGTTCACCCTCCTAAAAAAGGCCCTCGGAACGAAAATGGGGAGGCACTGAAACAAAAACAAGAACCTCGGGAGCACCGTCATTTTAACGGACTGTACTCTGCCCGCCAATGACAACGGCAGCATGTCCCACCTTTTAAATTCCTCCTCCATCTGCTCCACCAACCTAGTAAAATTGAGCTTGTGCAGAGTCCCCCAGCTCCTAGCCACCTGAACCCCCAGGTACCTAAAACTCCTCACTGCCCTCTTTAGCGGGAGCCTACCAATCCCCTCCTCCTGATCCCCCAGGTGTACGACAAACAGCTCACTCTTGCCCAGGTTCAATTTATATCCCGAGAAACTCCCGAACTCAGCAAGAATCTCCATCACCTCCGGCATTCCCCCCACCGGGTCTGCTACATATAACAGCAAGTCGTCCGCATACAGCGACACTCGGTATTCCTCCCCACCTCGCACCAAACCCCTCCACCTCCTCGACTCCCTGAGAGCCATGGCAAGAGGCTGAATTGCCAGCGCAAAAAGCAAGGGGGACAGGGGACACCCCTGCCTCGTCCCACGGTGGAGCCTGAAGTACTCGGACCTCCTCCCATTTGTCGGTACACTCGCCATCGGTGCCTCGTACAGCAACCTCACCCATTTAATAAACCCAACCCCAAACCCGAACCTCTCCAACACCTCCCACAAGTATCCCCACTCAACCCTGTTGGCATTCTCCGCATCCAATGCCACCACAATCTCCGCCTCTCCTTCTGCTGCCGGCATCATTATCACATTTAGCAGCCTTTGCACGTTAGTGTTCAGCTGCCTCCCCTTCACAAAACCCGTCTGATCTTCATGTACCACCCCCGGCACCTAATCCTCTATTCTAGTGGCCAAGATCTTCGCCAGCAACTTGGCGTCTACATTCAGCAGTGAAATCGGCCTGTATGATCCGCACTGTAAGGGGTCCTTATCACAATTCAGGATCAGGGAGATTAGCGCCCGAGACATCGTCGTGGGCAGAACAACCCCTTCCATGCCTCGTTGAAGATCCTAACCAACAGAGGGCCCAGCAGGTCCGCATATTTCTTATAAAATTCAACCGTGAACCCATCCGGTCCCGGCACCTTCCCCGACTGCATGTGGCCAATCCCACTGACCAGCTCCTCCAACTCGATCGGCGCCCCCAGTCCCTCCACCTGCTCCTCCTGCACCCTTGGAAATCGGAGCCTGTCCAAAAAATTCTCCATTCCCCCTCCCACCGCCGGCGGCTCCGACCGGTACAGTTCCCTATAGAAGTCCCTAAAGACCTCATTGACCTCAGCCCCCTGCCGCACCACATTCCCATCTCTATCCTTCACTCCACCAATCTCCCTAGCCGCGTCCCGCTTACGAAGCTTGTGCGCCAGCATCCTGCTCGCCTTCTCTCCATACTCATAGACCGCTCCCTGCGCCTTCCTCCACTTTGTCTCCGCCTTTCTGGTGGTCAATAAATCAAACTTGGCCTGCAAGCTACGCCGCTCCCCCAGCAATCTCTCCTCCGGGGCCTCCGCGTACCTCCTATCCACACTCAACAGCTCCTCCACCAGTCTCTCCCTCTCCCTCCTCTCCCCCCTCTCCCTATGGGCTCGGATGGAGATCAGCTCCCCCCTAATCACTGCCTTCAGAGCCTCCCACACCATCCCCACCTGGACCTCCCCAGTATCATTGACCTTGAGGTACCTCTCGATACATCCCCGAACCATCCTACACACCTCCTCATCAGCCAACAACCCCACGTCCAGACGCCAAAGCGGGCGCTGGTCCTGCACCTCCCCCATCTCCAGATCCACCCAATGCGGAGCATGGTCCGAAATCGCAATAGCCGAATACGCGGCTTCCTCCACCCTCGGGACCAGTCCCCTACTCAAAACAAAGAAATCAATGCGGGAATAAACCCTGTGCACATAGGAGAAAAAAGAGTACTCCCGAGCCCTCGGCCTCCCGAACCTCCAGGGATCCACTCCTCCCATCTGGTCCATAAACCACCTCAACACCTTGGCCGCCGCCGGCCTCCTGCCTGTCCTTGAACTAGAATGATCTCCAGTAGGCGATCCAGCACCATTGAAGTCCCCCCCCATGATCAAGCCCCCCACCTCCAGGCCAGGAATGCAACCCAACATACGCCTCATGAAACCAGCATCATCCCAATTTGGGGCGTACACATTAACCAACACCACCCTCTCCCCCTGCAGCTTACCGCTCACCATCACATATCTGCCGCCACTATCAGCCACAACCTCAGACACCTCAAACGCCACCCTCTTCTCCACCAGGATCGCCATCCCCCGGTTCTTCGAGTCGCGGCCTGAGTGGAAAACCTGCCCCACCCACCCCTTCCTCAGACGGACCTGGTCCGCCACCTTCAGGTGGGTCTCCTGGAGCATGGCCACGTCCGCCTTCAGCCCCTTCAGATGCGAAAACACCCAGGCCCGCTTAACCGGCCCATTCAACCCCCTCACGTTCCACGTAATCAGCCGGATCAGGGGGCACCCCGCCCCCCCTCCCCCGTCGACTAGCCATAGCCCATCGACTGCTTGCCCCTGGCCAGCACCCAGTCGGCCCGTTTCCCACAGTGATAGAACCTCAACCCGACCCCCCCCCCGACCTGCACCAACTCCTCCCTGGTCAATCCAGCAGCAACCTTGTATCCTCCCCCCTCCCCCCAGGCTCGGACCCCTCCTAGCCGCGACTCTCCCTCCACTGTACTCCCGTGAGCCAGCTGACTTCTGCTGACCCCGGCAGCTCCCACTCTAACTCTGACCCCTCCCGATATTAGGTCCCCCTCCTCCCCTGCATCAGCTCCTTGGCACCGCTTCAGCGCAGGAAACCCTGTCTAATAACCACGCCCCTCGCCACCAGCTCCACCCCCTCGTCCCGCAGCGCGGGAAACCAGAGAAAAGCCCGCGCTTTCACACTGCCCCACCCCACCAATGCAGCTCCCAAACCGCAGTCCCAACCCAACCCCCAACTCCGTACAAACAAAGACACAGATCAACCACAAACCCCCGTACCCCCCTTAGAACACAAAACCATAACCCACATCGTCCGAAAGTGAGAGAAAAAACAGGAACAAACAGAATAACCCGCTACAGCATAAACAATGATACAGAAATAGAAAAACTCCCACAGCACCCAATCTCTAGTTCAAGTCCAGCTTTTCAGCCTGCACAAAGGCCCATGCTTCCTCCGGGGACTCAAAGTAGTGATGCCGGTCCTTGTAGGTGACCCACAGGCGCACAGGCGGCAACATGCCGAACTTCCCTGCTTTCCGTGGAGCACCGCCTTCGTCCGGTTAAACCCGGTTCTCCGCTTGGCTATCTCCGCACTCCAGTCCTGGTAGATACGCACTACCGAATTCTCCCACTTACTACTCCTCACCTTCTTGGCCCATCGGAGAACACACTCCCGGTCGCTGAACCGATGGAACCGCACCAGCTCCGCCCGCGGGGGTTCATTCGCCTTAGGCCACCTGGCCAGTACTCTGTGGGCCCCCTCCAGCTCCAGGGGCAGATGGAAGGACTCTGCCCCCACCAGCGAGTTCAGCATCACGGCCACATAAGCCGGTAGGTCCGACCCCTACAGCCCCTCCTCGAGGCCCAGGATCCGCAGGTTCTTCCTCCGTGACCGAAGCTCCATCTCCTCGAACCGATCTTGCCACTCTTTATGAAGCGCCTCGTGTATCTCCACCTTCCCCACGAGGGCCGAAACCTCCTCCTCGCGCTCAGAGGCCTGCTGCTGCAACTCAAGTATCGCTGCACCCTGGGTTGTCTGGGTCTCCAGCAGCTTACTTGTCGTCACCTTCAGGGATTCCAACAACTCCCCTTTCAGCTCCGTGAAATAGCGCAGAAGGGCCGCCTGCTGCTCCTCAGCCCACTGCCTCCACTCCTCAGGGGCTCCACCGGCCGCCATTTTGTCAACCTTCCCCCGCTTTTCCAGGGGAGCTGCTGCCGTTTTTCTCCTCGCCCCACTTCGAGTCCGCACCATAAAACCCGGGGGGTTTTGCTCCAGACCCCTTTATCCACCGGGAATCGTCGAATCAGCGCCGTTTGGGGCCCTTAAAAGAGCCCACAAGTCCTCTTAAAGCGGGACCTGCCGAACGTGCGGCTTAGCTCCACATAGCCTCAACCGGAAGTCCTGGGTTGGATTTTCCACGCGTCCTACGGTGTGTTTCACGGTAATGAAGGCAGCACACTATTGGCCAGTGGCTGGATCTTCCGGTCCCATCGCCTGTCAAAGGAGTTTCCCATTGATCGAACTCGCTACTGCCGGGGAACACGTGGCAGGGGTTTGCCGTCGGTGGAACCAGGAGATCCTGCAGGCGGGAATGGGCGGGAAATTCCACCATCGATCATTGGAAGCTTCCGTCTGCAACATCATTCCTGAAGCCGTAATTCAAAAACTAACGAGGAAGGTAAACCTGCATAATGTAACTTTCAGATTTGCAATACATGTTCTGAACAAAACTTCAAGCAGCAAGGAGGGGGTGAGGCGGCACAAGGGAGAACCTATCCTCCAGCTTTTCACCAAGAGGAATGTGGTGATATGCATCACTGTAAATACTCAAGGGGTAATGTAAATACACTACAACTAAGTAAACAGTAGAGGGAGCACCAGAGATGTAATGACATGGAGACAGACAGCTAATGAACACATAGAATAGGACATGACCAATGGGCAGTCAAGACACCCAGAGGTGACACTACCACAAGGGGGCATTACAAAACCCATATATAAGGACAGGGCACACATGCTCTGTCTCTTTCCACGGGCAACACTTGGGGAGAAGGACAGGGGCAGATCAGAAGGATCACACCCACCACGTGGCTTAGAGTAGACAGGTTAGTTAGACTGAGTTACTATAGCAAGATTAGCAGGAGAGTCGAACTCAAGTAGGAGAATTGTTAACTGTTGGTCGTTCTGGGTGAATGTGCTTAACACTCAATTTGGCTCTGTTTCTTTACTTAGCTCTGGAGTCGCCAGGTATCGTTAAGATTCCGCCACAAGTTCAAGGTGAAGTTCAAAGTAATAAAACCATACACCAATTAGTAAGTTCAAACAACTGAGTTTATTATAATACAATTATAATAACTACCCATGCACACGCTAAAAGGATTAAGCTATTCCTACCGCTAAATAAACTAATACTTATCTTGAAGGAACTGCCGGGTCAGGGAACAAGGCCTCTTGCTCTGCTCTGGTCTGCAGACTTCAGGTTGGTATTAGTTAAAAGGGGTCAGGAGTGTCTATCTCTGGTAGCGACCGTTGTGAGACACTTACTTGCTGGCGGCTGCTGTCCAAACCTCTCTCTCTCTCCTTCAGGGTCTTCTTGGCAAAAGCTGGTCGAGGTGCTGGTCCACAAGGGAGGGCTGGTCAAGGAGAGAGGAGGGCTGGACGAGAAGACTGAACCATGTGTGGGACCTGTCTTTTATAGGTCCCAGGGATCCGCGCTCCTTTGGGCGGACTCCCTTACCTGCTTGGAATCGATTGGGTCTCTTCCCAATCGATATGTTTGAATCCCCCAATACTGAGGCTGTTCATTAGCTACTGGGCGGGCTTTCAGGCTCTTTGTTTTCGAACCTTGCTGGTGCCTGAGTGTCTAGTATCCTTTACAATGTTGCAGTTGCTTCCCCATTTGTGTCCATTGTCTCTGGAATCGTTCCATTAACATGTAAACTATCCTGGAGATTGCCTCATTAGTATGCGGAATGTTCGTTTCGGTGCTGTCTGCTTTCTTAGCAGACAGAATCCACACCTGCTTGGTGCAGCCTGCTGGTGCTGCAAACATTGTCCATTTTATCCTGTATGCTTTGCGTTCCTCCATTTTGTATTCAGGGAATGGCCAACTTCGGTGGCTACATAACTGTTCAATAAATGTGTTAAATCTATCTCACAGTCTGAACCTTCCTTTGTCAGAGCATACATCAAGGAAGCAGCTTATGCTACATGAAGAAGCATAACACAACATTGTACCAGTCACTGTAAATACTCAAGGTGTAATGTAAATACACTACAACTAAGTCAACACTAGAGGGAGCACCAGAGATGTTATGACATGCAGACATACAGCTAATGAACACAGAGAATAGAACATGACCAATGGGCAGTCAAGACACCCAGTGGTGACACTACCACAAGAGGGCATTACAAAACCCATATATAAAAGGACAGGGTACACATGTTCTTTCTCCTTCCACAGGCGACACTCAGAGAGAAGAACAGGGGCAGATCAGAAGGATCACACCCACCACGTGGCTTAGAGCAGACTGGTTAGTTAGACTGAGTTACTATAGCAAGATTAGCAGGAGAGTTGAACTCAAGTAGGAGAATTGTTAACTGTTCAATAAATGTGTTAAACCTATCTCCAAGTCTGAACCTTCCTTTGTCAGAGCATACTGTGGTATCAATTACTTAATTCCTTGTAACTCATTTGACTTTCCCAAACCTCTCCACTTTCCACATGCTTCAACATACTGGCTTTTAATATATTCCGCTTGTCCTGCTGAACAGTAGCATATTTTTCCCTTTCCTCTTTAATTCCCTTCCCTCCTCACTTGGAGCTGCCTCACGGACTGTGACCGCACACTGTCCTTCCTTTTCATAGAATCATAGAATCCCTACAGTGCAGAAGGAGTCCATTCGGCCTATCGAGTTTGCACCAATACTTGGAAAGAGCGCCCTAACTAGTCCCACGCCCTCACCCCATCCCTGTAACCTCACCTAATCCTTTGGACACTAAGGAACAATTTATCATGGCCAATCCACCCGACCTGCACATCTTTGAAATGTGGGAGGAAACGGGAGCACCTGGAGGAAACCCACACAGACACGGGAAGAACGTACAAACTCCACACAGACAGTCACCAAAGGCCGGGTCCCTGACGCTGTGAGGCAGCAGTGCTAACCACTGTGCCGCTGTGCCGCCCTTTTTTCTGAAAGGTTTGCCAATTATTCTTCTTCCTGTCTCAATCTATCTGCTTTATCGACCAGTTTTACTACTGCTCCAGCTCTTTCTCCTGATCGTGCGCTAATTTTATTTCCAACATCTGACTCTCTAATCTCTTGATTTCTCCTGCAGTGTCAAAATCTGGACTGTTCTTAGCAGCCCTTTCATTCCATGTGTATTCTCCCCCCTCCAGAGTTCCACTTCAATGAACAGATCACCCGACTGGTCAATGAGTCAAATCAATCCCTCTTTCTTGGATAACTTTGCTTTAAGATACTTCTCATCCATGTTTATCTTCAGGCTCCTGGCAGATCAAACAAAATCTGCAAGGCGCCTTGATTGTCCCTTTCAGAGTCTCGCTTAGGTTCCAAGCTGTACTTTGGATGTAAGAGGAATGACTGACTTTGACAAGTATTGTGTCGCAACAACAATTTTGTTGAACATTGATCGTTCATCTGTGGCTACAAGAGTAGGTCAGAGGCTCGGAATTCTGTGGCAGATAATTCCCCTCCTGACTCCCCAAAGTCTGTCCACCATGCACAAAGCATAAGTCAGGATTGTAATGGAATACTATCTGCTCCTCCCTCTCACACACACACAGACACGCAAATGCACACACATACACAGATAAACACATTTTTTAAAGACAATTTGATAGAATGCTACTCATCCTAGTTTGCCAATGACACAAAACATTAGACTGCATTGTAAGCAGCATAGCTGGAAACATCAAATTGCAGAGAGATATTCATATTTGTGAACATTTGAAACTGGTGGATACTTTTCAGGGTTGGGAAATGTAAATTGAAGCACTTTTGACTTAAAAAGGAGAGAACCGTGTTCTTTATATATGATGAGAAGACAGAAATAGTGGAATTTCAAAATGTGCTGATATTTCACAGCTGGACTCACACTTCTTTGATTCTATTGCAGGCAAATGGGGTGAGCTTCGATGGGCTTTTTGGCTGGCATGGACCAGATTGGGCTTGTCTCAGTGCCGTAGATTCTATGATTCAAAAACAGAGAACAAAGAAAATTACAGCACAGGAACAGTACAGCCCTCCAAGTCGACCATGCTGCCCGTCTAACCTAAAATCTGTTACACTTCTGGGGCCCATTTCCATCTATTCCCATCCTATTCATGTATTTGTCAAGATGCCCCTTAATCGTCCCTATCGTACCTGCTTCCACCACCTTCTCTTTGCAGTGTGTTCCAGGCACCCACTACCATCTGTGTAAAAAACCTTCCTCCCACATCTCCTCTAAACATTGCCCCTTGCACCTTAAACCTATGTCCCCTAGTAATTGACTCTTCCATCCTGGGAAAAAGCTTCTGACTATCCACTCTGTCCATGCCCCCGCAATTTTGTAGACTTCTATCAGGTCGCCCCTCAATCTCCGTCATTCCAGTGAGAACAAACCGAGTTTATCCAACCTCTCCTCATAGCTAATGCCCTCCATACCAGGCAACATCCTGGTAAATCTCTTCTGTACCCTCTCTAAAGCCTCCACATTCTTCTGGTAGTCTGGCGACCAGAATTGAACATTATATTGCAAGTGTGGCCTAACTAAGCTTCTATACAGCTGCAGCATTACTTGCCAATTTTTATACTCAATGCCCCTGCTAATGAAGGCAAGCATGCTGTATGCCTTCTTGATTACCTTCTCCACCTGCATTGCCTATTTTGGTGACCTGTGGAACTGCACACCTAGATTCCTCTGCCTGTCAATACTCTTAAGGGTTCTGCCGTTTACTATATAATTCCCACCTGTATTAGACTTTCCAAAATGCAATACCTCACATTTGTCTGGATTAAGCTTTATCTGCCATCTCTCCGCCCAAGTCCCTAACCAATCTATTTCCTGCTGTATCCTCTGACAATCCTCATGGCCAACCGCAATTCCACCCAACTTTGTGTTGTCCGCAAAGTTACTAATCAGACAAGTTACATTTTCCTTCAGATAATTTATATATACTGCAAACAGCAAAGATCCCAGTTCTGATCCCTGCAGAACTCCACTAGTCACAGCACTCCATTCAGAAAAGCACCCTTCCACTGCTACCCTGTCTTCTATGACCGAGGCAGTTCTGTATCCATCTTGCCAGCTCACCTCTGATCCCATATGATTTCACCTTCTGTACCAGTCTGCCATGAGGGACCTTGTCAAAAGCTTTACTTTTTTAATAAGTAGCCAATTATACCAGGATTTCTTGATAAATGGAAGGAGAAGATGTATAAACTACTAAACAGAAGGAAAAATAATAGAAGATTTAAAAACACACATACACATCCAGATATCAGAGTAAGAAAAGGGTGAATCCAAATGCAAGTTAATAGAATTCACAATTAAGTCTTTTGCTTGTCCTTCAGGCGTCAATGTTTGAATGTTTCCATTTCAAGTTAGCTGGTTTCCTTTGAAATCCTAGATTTGAATTGAAGTTCAGATAACTCTACTTTGTTGGAGGCCATTTCTTTACTTTTTGTTCCATCGCCTGTCCCCCAAGAATTGATTGGTTTCTCTCGAGGTTCTTTCTGATAGACAGTTACTATTCCTTGGGTTGAATTTTTATGGTGCAGTCATACGGTTTTTCTCACCTTAGGAGAGATAGAGATTCATTCCTGGTTCTGTCACCAGTTTGTCCAGATCTGTTTGATGAATTTCCTCTGTGTCTGTCTTGGCAAAATATTTCTTAAACCTCCGGTCTGTATATTCCAAAGAAGGAATTGAATTAACATGTATTGCAGTCGGTTTTGCTGAACAATAATCACATTCTGATGGACCAAATCAGACATTTAGACACAATTCTTCATCCTCCCTTGGGGCCGCGTTGGAGGAGGGAGCGTGTTTGAGTGTCTATTGAGAGTATCTGTCTGGTTAACAGTTCTAATTGTCTTTATTGTCACTTACAATTCAGCGCTTTTGCACCTTCACTTTGGAAATTGGCCTCGCAATTTTAAGCAGTATAATGTCTCATTTTTAAGGTATTGAACCTCTTTTTGTGTTAAATTGTTTTAAAATATTTTTTCAAAAACAGGCATATTTATGACAGTGGACAAAGGGAGGTAAATTGTGGTGAGGGTGGTGTTCAATTTGCAGCCTTTAATTGTGCTTTTCTTGCCCACCTCAGGCCAAATACTTTACGCTTGCCAGCCCAATACAATTGTGATGGGGCTGGGGTGTGTGGGACAGCGATTTGTACATTGTTGATGGTCCCAATTTGAATTTTGCGGGTTCACCCACCTTTTTTCTAACCTAGGGGTGGCCCATAAAATTCAGCTCTTGATATATTGAATAGAATAAACCCGAATATCTTGCAATAGCCAATGAAACTTTCTTTCTACAATTTTACCAATATTCTGCCAAGCTCCAGGAGAAATCCCGAGGAATTCTACTTCAGATAGTTCTTACTGTTTGTCTTATGTGCCCTTGAACTGTTATCAAAGGTCTGCTTAGACATCGGGGTCAGTGAGAATTAACTCCAAATTATAAAGGAACCTAAAATATCAAAATCAAAAATATCTAGACTAAGAAAATGGAAAAGGGAAAACACAATACAACTTGTAATATTATTGTAAAAATGGAAAATGTTGGAAGCATTCAGAAGGTCAGGCAGTATCTAATAATGAAATTTAATTTTAAGTGGAAAAGGTTATCGAGGCAGCGAACAAGGGAAAAGGTGATAGAAGAACTAATAAACCATGATTGGCTGGAAGAAAGGGGTTAAATGACAATAGGGATATAACATGCAGGTAAAGAAACACAAAATAAATGCATCTGAGGTTTTATTGGCTTTGGCAGAAGTATTGCCAACTATTGATGTCTGACCAAATAGGAGCAAAATTGAAATATGATGTTAAACTGTTGAATTTAATCTTTGGTTTGAAATGCTGTAAAGTTCCTAATCAAAAGAAGAAGTGCTGTTCCTCAAGTTTCCTTTGTGGTTCATTAGAACAGTGTGGAAGACCAAGAACATAAAGAGCAGAGTGGGAATGGGGCAGATTATGAAAACGACAAGTGATCTGAAGTCCAGGATCATGCATGCAGTCTGAAGGGAGGTGTCTGAAAAGCCATCACCAAACGTGAATTTGGTGCCCCCAATATAGAGATCAAAGCATCATGAGCAGAAAATAAAGCATCAGAAATTGAACCAAGTTATATCACTGTTTCACCCACAAAGAGCATTTGGGGAACTTGAGGCTGAGAAGAGAGGAGGTAAATAGACAGTTGACAGATTTTCTGTCATTCCCGGGGAAAGATACCATGGAAAGTGGGGCAGTGATTGAAGAGAGACCAGTCATTTTCAAATCCAGGGTCATGGCCCATGGGTGGCTCATGAGAGGGTTGTGGGTGGGTGTCGGAAGGGTTGCGGAGCCACACGTTGCAGTGTTCCCGATTGCAGGGACAAGTTTAACGGTGTTGCTGATCGCAGGAAGAAGTACCCAATGGCGTGACCGGCTTTTAAACATGCTGACTGTGACCAACTTTCAGAATGCCTGCTGTTCCGCGCATGTGTGCCCCCTCAGCAGTGCGCAGACCCAGAACCCAAGGGGCAGAACGCCTCCTCCTGATGTCAGTCCGCTGACCCAGAGCAGATTTTATATTTAAATCGCTGAGTATTCCTGCCTGGTGTGGCAGCAGAGAGCAGGTCATGCTGTTGTCACGTGTTCTGGGCACGAGAGAGATTCCTCCATTTTGCAGCTGCCAGCAGGGCTGGTGTAAGCTCCAGGGCCTCTGGTGAACAACCCAGGAAGAAGAAGCTGAGAACAGGAACAAAGCAGCATAAAGATGATTATTTGAGGTGCGGGTTTAGCAATTGTGCCACTGCAAATCAGAATTTAAAATTCATGGGTGGGATTCTCTGTCAGCTGACACCAGAATCGAGAAACGCGATTGGGCGGAGAATCGGTTCCGATGCCGAAATCGCGGTGGGCGCCCATTATCACAGTAATTACGTTGCAGTGTTAATGTAAGCCTACTTGTGACACTAATAAATATAGAATGGTGATACTACTCTGTTTCTGGTACTGAGGTCATGCGATAAAGTTTTGTCTCTTTGCAACATTTTAATTCACATCTTTTTCATCAACCATTTTATCATATCGGTTCTTGTGCTTTTCCATTTGCGAGACCATTTCAGCAATCTTGTTCTGGCACCGTAATCTCAGCTCCTTTCTCTGTCTGAATTGTTGATTCTGCTTAAATTTCTGTGTTTTTACTGTTCACTTAATTTCTCATTGCCAAGCTTCCTCCTTCAAGCTCTTATTTTCCTGATGATTCAATTCTTCACTGAACTTATTCCTATTTTCTTCTTGTTTTTCATGGAGTTCAGCTTATCTCTCCTTGCCCTTCTTGTGGGGTCTTTCATTTCCCTCCTTCTGGGGTATTTCATTGCCTTCTTCCTGGGGTCTTTCATTGCCCTCCCTCTGCAGTCTTTCATTGCCCACCTCGGGTCTCTCTTTGCTTTCCTTCTGTGGTCTTCTAGTGCCCCGTTTTGGGGGTCTTCTGTTGGCTCATCTTTGAGGTCTTTGTTGCCTATGGGTCTTTGTTGAGAGTAGCCCTCTATCTGGGGTCTGTTTATTGCCCTCTTTTTTGGGGTTTTCTATTGCCTCCTTTTTGAGATCTTCATTAGCCTCTTCCTTGAGGACATCAGTGCCTATGGACCATTTTTGAGGGTTGACTCCATCTCAGGTCTTCTCAAATTTCCTGTCCATAGTCGTTTGTTTCTTCCTATGGTTGCGGCTGCAAATATATTACCATTTAAATGTATGACTACTTCAAGACTGCCATTTTTTTTGTTACTCAGCTGTCAAGAGCTGTTGGCTTTCTCTCTGTTTTTCCAACACCTTTGGAGTTTCGGCGTAAACCTGGCTGTAATTTTCTTTGGAACTTCTAAAACTTCTCCTTTTACCAAAGGAAAGCCCTTTCAGAGATCTCCGGAGTTTTTGGGATTGACTGTTTTTTTAAAAACTTGCTCACTTTTTAAAAAAGCTTGAGAACTTTTCTTCTTTTGATTGAATCCCATTAGTGCAGCGATTGGTTCCACAAAACCCCTGAAGGCTCTGCTCTGATCCTACACATCAAGAGTTTGTTATTTGCAACTCCTTGACTTTCCCATGCTTCAGAAGAGCTTGCAACAGTTCACAAGAGGCATGTTTTAAAACGTAAAGCACTGTGTGCATATTTTTAAAAAAAACCTTGCAGCAACTGTTTTTTTAACGTTAGTTCTTTTTTTAAATTTAAAGCCACAGCTCTTGCTTCACAAGATCATTTTCTATTTTTTTATACATTCCTTTCTAAACTTTCTGGCTTGTTCTCTAGCTGTCCCTCAGCCTCGCCAATGCACTGAGCCTCCCAGCCCACCTCCTAGTTTACAATGTGAATTGAGGTATGTTTCTGCATTTCATTCACCCTTCTTGTGGATTATGAGCCAAGGGTCTTGCCGTGTTCTCTCCATTGCCCACACATCTTGTAACTATTTACATTACACAGGGTCTGACAATATCTCAATGGCTCAAAGAGGTCTAATTGTCCAAAGAGAGGCATTCTGGTAAGTACATTTATTTTCAGCCTTCGATTAAAACAGAATACTCACAGTAGTCGGGCCAAAGGCAGCGTCATCATAATTTTATCCTCGTAGCCAAATGTAATGATGCACTTTAACAGTCTTTATTTGTGAGTACAGAAAGGATTGATTCATAAGAAAACAAGTTTTGAGGCTGCATAGCTCCCGACATGTCCCCAACCTAAGAGGACACCATGCCGTGTGACTACCCTCTCTGAATCCCAATAGGTCCTCCAAGCCGAGTGACCCTTACTCTGCTGTGTTGCCCTTAATAGGACATTCACCACAATAGGCTAGGGTTGTCTCCTTAGAACAGAGGAGGTTAAGGGTGACCTAACTGAGGTGCACAAAATTGTGAGGAGCCAAGACAGGAAAGACTTGTTTTCCCTAGCTGAGAGGTCAATGAGCAGGTGGCACAGACTTAAGTTGATTGGTAGAAGGATTAGAGGGGACATGAGGGAAACCTTTTCACCCATAGGGTGATGGGCATCTGGAATTCACTGTCCGAAGTTGCTGGTTGTGGCTGAAATGCTCAACTAATTTAAAAGGTACTTGGATCTGCACCTGAAGTTCTGTTACCTGCAAGCGCCGGAAAATGGGATTAAAATGAGCAGCAGATTTCTTTTTTCTGTTTTTGGCCAGTGCAGACACAATGGGCTGAATGGATTCTTTCTGCATCATAATCTTTCTATGGTTCTATTTCCTCTGCCAGTCAGCACCCTAAGTTGGGCCCACACGTGGATAGTGCTGACACTGCCATTTAGGTCCCTTATTTTCTTACGTTGACTGACTGTCCCGCCAATCACCACACACACACACCACACCAGGACATGAGGCCCTTCCCACCTCACTTCCCACTTACCATTCTCCTGACCCCTCTGCTCTCCTTTGCCACATTCCACTACCCCTATCTCACCCCGATCACCCTGACTGACCCTTGCTGGTTGGGGGTTTCAATGCGAGCTGGTGGTCTCCCGTTCCGCTTCTCTCTGCTGCAAAGAAAACCTCAGATGCAACTGCAGGTCACCATTAAAGGAACATGAGTGTCATGGTATTCCCAAGCACCACTGAATAAATCTTGAAGTTAGGATGGAATTACGTGATATGCAAATATATTGCAAGTAGGAACCCAGCACAGAACAGCCTGAGACCCAACCAGCGACTGCCACACAGCTGACTTAATCTCTGCATCTCAACCCACTATCGGGAAGCGAAAGTTCGGATCCCACCTGCCACATTCCCCGCTCATTTAGGCCACATAAAATGCTGGAGACAGTGTGGCATACAGTGTGGCATACCCAACACTCCATACCAGAGCTCACATGGGCACAAAATGTAGAGAACTGATCTGCTAGAAAGGCAGAATGTAACAGAACTATTGAAATAACTTTGGCAATAAGTCAGGAATAACTGAAGCAAGATTTGGCATTCTCCTCAGCTCGTTAACATGGGAGTGATTCAACCATCCGCACACCCTTGTGGTTGCTATTTATATTACTCTTTTCCCCGATGTCATGGTAAGTCAGTTCCAGATAACCCTTGGGAAAGCAAACTAAAAACAAAATGACACTAACTGTTGTATTTGAATATCTTGACCGCCGGTTGCTCATTATTCTGAAGATTATTATTGTGAGGTTATTTTAGGGGTTTTCCATGTATTCCTGAAAATTAAGTAAAGTTTCCTGTAGATTACACAAGTTATTGAGCAATAAGAACTTAAATGTTAAAATAACAAGGGAATATAATTATTAATGTTGGAGAAATAGGGGTGAGGGAGGGACTCCCCCCTTCTAGCATTCTAAAGAAACAGTCTCTGTGAAATTCTTCCATCACCCCCCTCACTTCCTATGGTAGATTCCCTAATAAGTGCAGAAATGTGAGAACTGTATGTTCACCTCTTCCCTTCCCACCCTCCAGGTCCTCAAATGTTCCTTCTTAGTGAAACAGTGATTTTACTTCATTCAATATCCGATACTGTGTTTACTGCTTGTGATGCTTTGTCCTCTACATTGGGGACACCAAATTCAGGTTTGATGATGGCTTTTCGGACGCCTCTGTTCAGTCTGCAAGCATGATCCTGGACTTCAGATCACTTGTTATTTTAATAATCTGCCCACTCCCACTCTGCTCTATATGTTCTTGGTCTTCCACACTGTTCTAATGAACCTTAAAGGAAACTTGAGGAACAGCACCTCTTCTTTTGATTGGGTATTTTACAGCATTTTTAATTAAAAATTGAGTTCAACAATTTATCATTTTTTAATTTTATTGCTCCCATTTTGTCAGACATTAGTAGTTGGTATAATTCCACTATCAATTGCATCTTGGTTAGATGAATCTTTTGTTTTTTTCCTTGCCTGTTACATTCCCTTTGTTATTTAATCCCTCCCTTCCACCTGATCATGGTTCATTTGTTGTTCCATCTCCTCGCCCCTCTCTCTGCGTCTGTACCTGCTCACCACATTTTACATCTCTAACCTTTTTCATTTCAGATGAAATTTCATCAACCTGAAATATCAAATCTGTTTCTTTCTCCAAAGATACTGCTTGAACTGCTGAGTGTTCCAAGCATTTTCTATTTTTACAATAATATTACAAGTCATGTTGTGTTTTCTCTTTAAGTAAAGTGGTATAAGCAAAGTTGCATGGTGGTTTGCAAGATGTTTAACTATTCCATTTATCCTTTGCAATATTTCAAGAGCTGAATTTTCTGGGTCATCTGGAGAAACAGGACGGCGAACCTGTAAATTAAGGTTTGTGCCATTGACAATATAGAAACCACCAGCCCATGCACTCCTGCCTTGTCACAGTCTTTTGACAAGTGGGGCAGGCATTGAGTGGAGGCCCTTTAAGTGGTGTGGTGACCTGACAGGGCATAATTTTGAGCCTGGTTAAATTGGTTATTTTAAATTAAAGAATTGGGCACTTTAACCAAACTGCAGTCATATCTCAGGCAGACTGTGGGGAATTCAGACTTGACCAAAGTCAAATACACAACTGCCAGACAACTGCCAGGAACATGACTGGGAGACACCCGACAATCACCCTTCAGGATATCATCGCACCCTATTGGTATGCACCGGTCTATTATCAGTAGCCTAGATCGAACCTGACTCTCGGGCACCCGGAGTTTGTGCTGTTACCTTATATGGGAACAGCTTATGTGCAGACCACATCACCAGAGGTGGGACACCTGGGGCGGGCTCAGGTGTCCTGTTAAATGATCATCAAATGGGCCATTGGTTGCTGAGACCCCTCCCGAGGCATCATTGGGAAAAAGTCAGAGCAAATGGCAAAAGGGCGCAGAGGTAGGGGGATAAAAACAGGCACCGGAGGCACATCAGGGGCGAAATTCTCCGACCCCCCGCAGGGTCAGAGAATCGCCCGGGGCTGCCGAAAATCGCACCCCGCCGTGGCAGAAATCCTCCGCCACCCAGGAATTGGCGGGAGTGGGAATCACGCCACCGCGATCGGCGTTGCCCCCTGCGGCGATTCTCCGGCCCACGATGGGTCGAAGTCCCGCCGCTGGGAGGTCTCTCCTGCCGCCGTGGTTTGAACCACCTCTGGTGGCGGCGGGATCGGCGGTGCGAGTGGGCTCCCGGGGTCCTGGGGTGGCACGGGCCGATCGGACCGCGGGGGGTGACTCCACGGTGGCCAGGCCCGCGATCGGGGCCCACTGATCGGCCGGCGGGCCAGTGTCGTGGGGGCACTCTTTTTCTTCCGCCGTTTCCACGGCCTCCGCCATGGCGGAGGCGGAAGAGAATCCCCCAGCGCGCATGCGCCGGTGGTGACATCAGCGGCAGCTGACGCACCGGCGCATGCGCGAACCGGCGAAGGTCTTTCGGCCAGCCCCGGCGGCGGACGGCAGGCGTCAAAGGCCGTTGTGCCGGTTTTGGCACCAGTCGGCGTGGTGCCAACCGCTCCGGCGCGGGCCTAGCCCCTCAATATGAGGTCTTGGTGGTTGGCGCCACTCCGCTACGCCGGGACCCCCCGCCCCGCCGGGTACGGGAGAATCCCGCCCCTGCAGTGAAGACTCCAGGCAGAGGCAATCGAGGAATCTGAGAAGGAAGAAAGGAAGAAGCGGCCAGTGAGACCCGCCTTTGTGATGACAGACCAGTGAGACTCAGGAATCGGACCCAACCTTCGACCGAACCACCTTGGTGCATAGTATAATCTTGGGTGTTTCTCTAGCATATATATTGGGTTAATTTATGGGTTCATTGTGTGTCTAATAAATATTATTGCATGCATGGGTGGAATTCTCCGACCCCCAACCGGGTCGGAGAATCGCCCAGGGCCGGCGTCAATCCCGCTCCCAACGTGTCCCGAATTCTCCGCCACCCGAGATTCGGCGGGGGTGGGAATCACGCTGAGCCGGTCAGTGGGCTCCCCGCGGTGATTCTCCGGCCCGCGATGGGCCGAAGTCCCACCGCTGACAAGCCTCTCCCGCTGACGGGAATCAAAACACCTACCTGACTGGTGGGATTGGTGGCGCGGGTGGGCGCCGGGGTCCTTGGGGGGGGGGGGTGCCCCCAGGGTGGCCTGACCTGCGATCGGGGCCCACCGATCGGCAGGCGGGCCTGTGCTGGGGGGCACTCAATTTCTTCCACCTTCGCCATGGTCTTCACCATGGCAGAGGCGGAAGAGACCCCCTCCCTTGCGCATGTGCCGGGATGATGTCAGCAGCCGCTGACGCTCCGGCGCATGCGCGGACTTACGCCGGCCGGCGAAGTCCTTTCGGCCCCGGCTGGCGTGGCGCCAAAGGCCATTCACGCCAGCCGGCGGAGTGGGAACCACTCCGTCGCGGGCCCAGCCCCTCAATGTGAGGGCTTGGCCCCTAAAGGTGCGGAGACGTCCGCCCCTTTGGGGTGGCCCGACGCCGGAGCGGTTCACGCCACTCCAACACTCCGGGACCCCCCGCCCCGCCGGGTAGGGGAGAATCCCAGCCCATATTTGTGTTTGTCCTTTGTTCTCCTCGTTATTAAAGACACCAAGGTAAATCCTTAAGTAAGTAAATCGCATGCATGTATCTGAATTGGACAGAAACACCAGTGGACAATTAATGCCCAAATAAGAGCCACATTCTGTCATGTTGCAATATAATGGGTGGCAGGAGAGGTCTGAGATCAACATGTAGTCTAGCAGGTTTAAGCTTGCAGGCTGCTGGTTCAGGAAGAGGCAGAGGGATTGCTTTCTTTCCGGACCTCCTGTGCAAATTGGAGTCCCACCCCCACCACAGTTTTACCCTTCCCCCGAGGTCCTCCATCATGAAAAGGCGTCTTTGCTTTTGAAAACATTATTTTTTAACTTTCAACTGGCAGGAAATTCGGCCCTTTAAAAAATGAGACATCAAACTTCTTTAAATTGTCAGGCTAATTTCCAAGTTGAAGGTGTGATAAGCAAAGATGAACCCCCTCTGAAAAAAAGTGTGAAGAGAGACACATTTGAAAGAAATCCGACAGGTATCAAAACCCAATAATACGAAAGAGATTAAAAATGCAAAGTGATGAAGTTTAATCAGCCATAATGAGAATTGGGACTACCAACCAATCAGTTACACACAACAGACACGCAACCCACCCCACCTTGTGGAGGAAAGAACAACCTGACATCCTACTAATTTCTACTGTTGTGATAAGTGAAGAGTTTCTGATTTGGAGGATGAAAATGGGAGTTAATATTAGGAATCCCCCTTATTGGACAGAGATGAGGAGAATTCATTTCTCGAAGAGGGTTGTGCCACTTTGGAACTCTCTGCCTCAGAAGGTGGTATAAGAAGGGTCACTGAATGTTTTCAGGCAGGGGTTGAGAGCTTATTGTTACACAAGGGAATCAAAGGTTATTGGGGTCGATGGGGATTGTGGAACTCAAAACAAACAGATCAACCATCATCTTATTGGATGGCAGAGCAGGCACAAGAGGTAAATCGTCTACTTCTGCTTCTGTGTCGTACATTCGTATGCTTTCTTGTTCAACACAGGGTCCCAGGTTCGATTCCCGGCTGGGTCACTGCCTGTGCGGAGTCTGCACGTCCTCCCCGTGTGTGCGTGGGTTTCCTCCGGGTGCTCCGGTTTCCTCCCACAGTCCAAAGATGTGCGGGTTAGGTGGATTGGCCAGGCTAAATTGCCCTTAGTGTCCTAACAAATAAGGTTAATGGGGGTTGTTGGGTTACTGGTATAGGGTGGATATGTGGGCTTGAGTAGGGTGATCATTGCTCGGCACAACATCGAGGGCCGAAGGGCTTGTTCTGTGCTGTACTGTTCTATGTATCTATGTATTACTGGCTGCAAGACCTGTTAATCGAATTCTTTATTTGGAATATATAGACAGGAGGTTTAAGGAAGTGTTTTGCCAAGCCAGCCACAGACAATAGCCATCATAGTCATCTGGACAAACCTGTGAAAGAAGCAGTTTGTAATCTTGCTCTCTCTCTCTGTCTCTCTCACTAGCCCTGCCTCTTATGGTAAAAAAAACCCCTTTATCTCTACACTATAAAAACCAACCCAAGAGAAAGTGGCTATCTATCAGAAAGAATTTCAAGAGAAATTCATCAATTTCAGGGAGACAGATGACAGAATTAAAAAGAAGGAAATGGCCTCCAACAAAGTACAATTAATTGAACTTTAAATCAAAACCAGGATTTCAAAGGAAACCAGCTAATGCCAAATATTTGCAACATTCAACAATTTATGCTTCAAAGACAAGCAAAAGGCTTATTTGTGCTTTCTTTTAATATGTATTTGGACTCACCCTTTCCTTACTTATGACATTGTGTCTTTTTTATTTTTCCTTGGGTTTAGTAGCCAATAAACGTTCTCTTTCTTTGACTCAAGAAAGCCTGTCTTTTTTTGAGCGTATCTTCACATCCACACTGTTTTTCCCCGTGGGGAATAGTGGGCGATAGGTTCTCAAGTTGAATAGCAGCCTGTTGAAATGTGTTATGAATGCTCCTTCTGTGGCCAACCAGTCCTGGCATTGGAGTTGAATCCAGAGCTTTTGGTCAAGAGATAGGAACACTACACTATGCCGCAAGAACTCATAGACTGGTTTGATTGGATACTTATTAAAAAGTAAATGCGAAATGCACCTTATATGATTTTCTTCATATTCATTCAAGGGATGTGGGCATTGCTGGTTAGGCCAGCATTTAATGCTCGTAGCTAATTGTGCTACCTTGAACCACTGCAGCCGCTGTGGTGTCGGCACTGTTAGGGCTGGAGTTCATGGATTTTGACCCAGTGACAGTGAAGTACGGCAACATACTTTCAAATCAGGATGGTGAATGACTTGGAGATGATCAAGGTGGTGTTGTTCCCATGTGTCTGCTGCCCTTGAACGTCTAGATGGTAGTGGTTCTGAGTTTGGATAGTGTTGCCTCATGAAGCTTGGTGAATTCCTGTAGTGTATCTTGTAGATGGTAGTGTGTCGGTGGTGGAGGGAGTGAATATTTGTGGTTAGGGTGTCAATCAAGTGGGCTGCTTTGTCCTGGATGGTGTTGCGCTTCTTGCTTGTTGTTGGAGCTGCACTCATCCAGGCAAGTGGGGAGTATTCCATCACACTCCTGACTTGTGCTTTGTACAGTAAGAAGTCTTACAACACCAGGTTAAAGTCCAACAGGTTTGTTTCAAACACTAGCATTCGGAGCACTGCTCCTTCCTCAGCTGAAGGAGCAGTGCTCCGAAAGCTAGTGTTTGAAACAACCCTGTTGTACTTTAACCTGGTGTTCTAAAACTTCTTACTGTGCTCACCCCAGTCCAACGCCAGCATCTCCACATCATGTGCTTTGTAGATAGTGGAGAGGCTTTGCGGAACCAGGAGGGGAGTTACTTGCTTCAGGATTCGTAACATCTGACTTGCACTTGTAGCCACGGTATTTATATGGCTAGTGCAGTTCAGTTTCTGATCAATGGTAACCACTGGGATGTTGTTGGAAGGTGATTCAACAATGGTAATGCATTTGAATGTCAAGGGGCAAAGGTTAGATTCTCTGTCGTGGGAGATAGCCACTGCCTGGCACAAGTGTGGTGTGAATGTCACTTGCCACTTGTCAGCCCAAGCCTGGATGTCGTCCAAGTCTTGCTGCATTTGGACATGGACATCTTCAGTATCTGTGGAGTTGTAAATGGTGCTGAACATTGTGCAATCATCAGCAAACATCCACAATTCTAACCCCTGATGGTCATTGATGAAACAGCTGAAGAGGATTGTACCACAGACATTACCCTGAGGAACTCCTGCATTGAAGTCCTGGGACTGATGTGATTGACCTCCAACAACCACAGCCATCTTCCTTTGTGCCAAGTATGACTCCAACCAGAGGAGAGCTTTCCCCTGATTCCTATTGACTCCAGTTTTGCTGAGACTCCATGATACCACACTCGGTCAAATACTGCCTAGGTGTCAAGGGCGGTTACTCTTACCTCACCTCTGATGTTGAGCTCATTTTTCTGTGTTTGAACCAAGGCTGTAATGAGGCCAGGAGCTGAGTGACCTTGGTGGAACTCAAACTGAGCATCTGTGAGCAAGTAATTGCGAAACAGATGCCACTTGATAGCACTGTTGAGTCGACTGATGTGGGAGTAATTGGTGGGGCTAGATTTTTCCAAATATTTGTGTATAAGACATACCTGGGCAACTTTCCACATTGTTGTGTAGCTATCAGTGTTGTAGCTGTACTGGAACAGCTTGGCTGGGGGATTGGGACGTTCTGGTGCGCAGGTCTTCAGTACTATTGCTGAAATGTTGTCAGTGTACACAACCTTTGCAGTATCCAGTGCCTTCAGCCATGAAGACTGGAATCTGTGAAGCTGGGTTCCTCTGGAGGAGGCAAAGATGGATCATCTACTCAGCACTTCTTCCTGAATTTTGTTGTGAATGCTTCACCTTTAACTTTTGCACTGATGTTCTGGGTTCCTCCCACATAGAAGAGGCAATATTTGTAGAGCATCCTCCTCCTCCAGTGGGTTGTTTAGTTGTCCACCACCATTCATGAGAGATGTGACAGGACTGCAGAGCTTAGATCTAATCCATTGAAGTGACATCGCTCAGCTCTGTCAATTACTTGCTTATTATGCAGTTTAGCATGCAAGTAGCATGTTGTAGCTTCACCTCATTTTTACGTATGACAGGTGTTGTTCCTGACATGATTTCCTGCAGATCGCCCAGATTGTTGGTAATGGCTGAGTGGGAAAATACTTGATTAGTGGGTGAGACAACACTACCAAATGTTGCTGAAGCCCCAGATGTTCCGAAGGAGAATATTGCAGGTCAACAGGGCTGAGTTTGTCATTGTTGATTCAGATGCCTAGGTCTATGCTGGACAGACCATATAATTTTATACTTTATTGACTTGTTTTTAGCTGCTTGATCCAACTAAGTGGCTTGCTAGGCTATTTCAGAGGGCATTTGAGAGTCAACCACATTGCTGTGTGTCTGGAGTCACATGTAGGTCAGACCAGGAAAGGATAGAAAATGTTCTTCCCTCGGGGCATTAGTGAACCAGATGGCTTTTACGACAATCAAGAATGGTTTTATGGTCATTATTAGGCTTTTAATTGCAGATTATTGTTGAATTCAAATTTCATCATCTGCAATGATGGGCTTTGAGCGTGGGTCCCCAGGGTATTATCCAGGGTCTCTGGATTACTGATCCAGTGACTGTATCATCACCTCCCGCTAAATCCATCCTGTTCTTTTTAATTTACTCAAACCTCTCAGGCGTTGGTTACTTTTTTCCCTAATTATTGTTTCTCAAACCTTACCCACCATTGATGTCAAACTGACCAACCTTATAGTTACTAGAATTGTCATTACACCTTTTCATGAGCAGTGGTATTTGTCATTTCAAAATCTGCTGGCAATTTCCCCCATCAAGGGAAGATTGGGAGATTGTGGCAAGCTCTTTTTCTATCTCCACCCCAAGTTCCTTTAACAACGTGAGATGCAAGTCATCCGGACCAGGTGACTCTTCCACTCTGCAATTTATCCACTACAATAAGGAATGGAGAAAGTTAGTGTGCAGGTACAGCAAGCAATTAGAATGGCAATTAACATATTGGATTTTAATATAGGATTACTAGAATAGAGAGGTCTTGCTACAAATGTACAATGCTTTGGTGAGACCTCATCTGGAATACTGTGTAGCTTATTTAAGGATAGACATATTTGCATTTGAGGAGATACACCGAAGGTTCACTAAATTGCTCCCTGGAAGAGAAGGCTGAGTATATTGGCCAAAACATCTCTGGAATTCAGAAGGATCAGAGGCATTGAAACATATAAGATTCTGAAGGGGCGTGATTGGGTGGATGTTGAGAGATTGTTTCCACTGGTCAAGGAATCTGACAACAAGGGAAGTCTCGGGATGAGGGCTGATCAATTGGGGCTGAGATGAAGAGAAAAAACTTCACTCAAAAGGGTTTGAATCATTTGATCCCCTTCGCCCCTTGTGCTATATCTGACTAAGAAGGAGTCAGTTAGGGGACCAAAAGATATGGGGGGAAGGAGGGATCAGGCTATCGAGCTGGATGGTCGTCCATGGTCGTAATGAATGGTGGAACAGCCTCAAAGAGCCAAATAGCCCCCTCCTGTTCCTATTTTCTATGATTCTGTCTCTAATTCGACCAATAATTTGCCAGCATCCTCTTCCAGAGTAAAATATGGATACAAAGTACTTATTAAGTATTCTATCCTCCTCCTGTGCTTCTAAACATGTATCGTCCCAGTCAGCCCCACACCAACCCTTACTACCTGCTAAATATTTATCACAACTTGCTTGAATAATTCACCTCAGAGTATCATACTGTTTTTTTTATTTCATCATATCCTCTCATACAATGTTGTTATCTTGATTTTCTACCCATGCCCCACTTTATTAACAGTAGGGTACTGGGGTTCCTTAATTAAATGTCACAGTGTTTATTACTGACAACAACTTTCAGAGTTTACAAACAAGTTTGAAAAAATTGGCAGATTGAAAATTTTAATGGCTGCAGAATGAATATTGAAGACACTGATTGACCTCATTGAATGAATCCTGATTGCAACACATTTAGCAGGATATACAAATATACAAATTTACTCTATGGCTATTGGTTACACCCTAATTACTCCCTCTTCACAAATCATTATAAAACACGACAGGAAAGATCAAACTTTTGTGTTCTTCACATTGAGATCAGAGCTGAAAGAAAAGATGGCTCTTCGTTCCAGTGTCAATTTGCTGGCTATTTGCTTGCTCTACCAATTGAGAACAGTAAGTGTTTTGTTCAATAAAGTGTAAGTGTTCCATCTGAAACAAACGTGTATGCTTGTAAATTTGTTGCTTTGATTAAAATGTAATTTATTGAATGGAGACGGTTTATATTGGGCATGTACATCTGATTAAAATTGCAAATGATACCTTGCAAAGGGACCTTGTTTGCAATGCAAGTTGGACCATCTTCTGTTTCCATAAAATCCAAACGTTTCATCGCCTTAACGTACAGAGATTTTTTTTTTTGAGTAAACCAGGAACCCCAGTCAGAGATCTACTCAGTAAATCTTAAAGCGACCAGAATGATGCCAAAGATCTGGGGAAAGTTGTAAAACTCATGTAGCAGAGTCCTGGTGAGGAATTCAAAATCATTACACTGATTTATAATAAACTGAAAAATTAAGAAATGAATTAGGAATTGACAACTCTGGAATAATGTATGACAACAGAATGCCTCAAGGGAGACCATTCTACAAGTTTCCCTTTTTGTTACTTGAATTGTCTCTCAGTAGTTTTTTTAATGTACTTCACCAGTGAGTCCAAAAGCAACAAATGGGGGAACAGAACAGCTGTGGTTGGAGGAGCAGTTTCTTAAGAATCTTCCAATCCATTTACGGGTATTTTGAAACCTACCTCCGCAGACTATATTGGGGGATTTGTGGTTCGAATGCAGCCGATGGGTCGAAGGTTGGGCAACATTGATTTACTGCATCATGCCTTTATTGGAATGCATATAATTTTTGTTCTCACTATTATCAATGCTTTGTGCATTTTGGAATAACTTTCCTGTACGTTTTTCTCCACTGATACACTACAGAATCTGCGTTATATCTCTCATTTGAATTCAGATCTTCTGAAGTTCTTAACACTCTACCTATGAAATAGTAAACTGTTTAAAGATCAAACAGAGTAATCTGTCAGACATTAAAAATAATGTGAAACAAATGTTTTATTTAGCATGCTTTAAACATTGATTTTTTTTTTCTTTCTCTGCAAACCTATCATGAAAGCCTAAGAAATAAACCCAGTAATGAGATGTTCAATACTATCTGCGGTCTCATGAGTTATAATAAGAATTGATTATGTTATGCATATTTATAATCCACTTTTTCTTTTTAGTCAAATTGCTTTTCCTGGGATGATTGCAGTGCTGCACATGAGCCTGTTACATTCAAGGAAATCTCGATTGGACAGGATCCTGTTAAGCTACCAGGAACTTTACAGTATCAAGTGTCTATGCATCTCAGTAGTCCACTCTCATCAATGACTGTGAGTAAATATTCATCCGATCTATAACGACAGATTTGATGTCACTAAATGTCACATTTGTGATGCTCATGTTGTGATGGTTTGTACTGATTGTCAATAAACTGTGATGTGGTTCTTTTAAATTAATAGATAGACAAATTAATTATTCTATATTTCAGTTGATAAATCATCTTGTATTACTTGGCTTAGCATAACAAGACCATCTCATTCACAAAATACTGCAAGTATATCCTGTTATGGTTATCAAATACAAGAGAGAATCATTTTCTTATACCTGCAGTGTCCCTGTCTTACAATCACTCTCTTTAAACGCTGCTCTTTCAAGTTAAACCTAAAGCTTCATATCACCTCATCACTCTCTGATTTACCTTCTGTTCCCTCCTACAATATCCCCAGTGGTGGTGTCCTGTGCTGCTCATCTCAGTCCTTCATCCCGACCTTCTGTTTTAAAAAAAGAGTTTTTAACAAACTGAAATCCAACCGGTCTATTGCCTACAATTGCTGCTTTGTCAGGCATGGCTCATGTGGTGCCAAACCCACCTCTGAGTCAGGGTGTTGTGGGTCAGAATGTTGTGACCCACTCAAGAGACTTGAGCACAATAATTTAGGCTGATACTCCAGTGCTGTACTGAACACTACACAGTTAGATGTGTCATCTTTCAGGTGTTAAAGCAATACCCCGTTAGCTCTATCTGGTGGATATTAATTATCCAATGTCATTATTCCAAAGGAAAGCAGGAGAATTATTCCTGAGAACATGACGAATAACCATCCCTCAAACAGCATCCCAAATAAGAAGGCTTATTGTAAGAAGGGTTATGATCACTTTGCTGTTACTGGCAGCTTGCTGTGTGAAATATGCTTGCCCTGTTTCTGCATTGCAACAATGACTGGGCTTCAAAGGTCAGCAGTAGAGTACTTGGGAGCATCCTGAGGTTATCAGACACACTATATAATTAGAAGCATTTTCTTCTTATTCCATTAAAACTACATAAGTAGAATGATGAAAACAGGTGATGTATGCTGGCCTTCCACAATTCACATCAATAGATCAGGAAACTCCAATGGAAATTTTACCCCTTTTATTTTCTAATATAAAATCTTTCAATATCAGCAGTTCACAATAGATCAGTTTGAGGGGAAGAACAAACCTTGGCCGGGATTCTCCCCGACCCGGCGTAGCGGAGTGGCGGCAACCACTCCGGCGTGTGCCTCCCCAAAGGTGCAGAATTCTCCGCAACTTAAGGGGCTAGGCCAGCGGCGGAGTGGTTGGCGCCACGCCGACTGGCACCAAAACCGGCGCCAACGGCCTTTGACGCCTGCCGCCCGGCATCGGGGCTGGCCAAAAGGCCTTCGCTGGTTCGCGCATGTGCCGGTGCGTCAGCAGCCGCTGACGTCACCACCGGCGCATGCGCGGTAGGAGGGGTCTCTTTTGCCTCCGCCTTGGTGGAGACGGTGGCGGCGGCGGAAGAAAAAGAGTGCCCCCACGGCACAGGCCTGCCCGCCGATCGGTGGGCCCCGATCGAGGGCCAGGCCACTATGGGGGCAGCCCCCTGGGTCTGATCTCCCCGCGCCCCCCCCAAGACTCCGGGGGGAATCCCGCCGGCACCAGAGGTGCTCCAATTCCCGCCAGCGGGAGAGGCCTGTCAGCGGCGGGACTTCGGCCCATCATGGGCCGGAGAATCGCCGCGGGGGGCACGCTGATCGGCGCGCCGTGATTCCTGCTCCCGCCGATTCCTGGGTGGCAGAGAATTCCGGCCACGGCGGGGGCGGGATTTACGCCGACCCCAGGTGATTCCCCGACCCTGCGGGGGGGTCGGAGAATTCCGCCCATTTATGATATTATTTTGAAATCAAACAAAATCTGCAAAAAAACAAATAAATGATTGAATCGGTGTTCAGTGTACTCTGAGTAACTGAGCCTCACAGGGTGGGACTGACTGTCGATTTAATATCGACTAGAAATTCTTCCTGAGGCGGGTATCAGCTCTTATACTGGTCAAAATATTGTTTTAAATAAAGACAAAGGTGCCGTACAAAAGAATAGTTTGGCATTATGTTGAACGGTTTATTGCTTCAATCCCAATGAGTTAGAAGGAATAATCTTACCTGAAATTCATTGTTCTTCTTTGGTTTGTAAAATTAATTTAAAAGGTTTAATCTGAAACAAGGCAATGATGTGATGCTCTGTTGTTCATTGAAACCTGGAGAAAGTTGCTATCGAAGCAGAATATAATCCTGGGAGAGAAAATCAATTGAATGAAAAGTTAGTCACGTGTTACCCTGGGTGCTCCATCACTGTCGAATTCCTGCCCTTGTTTTCTTCAAGTGTCACATTGACAAATATGAACTGTTGGTCTGTTATTCATCGTGCTTTTCCAGCAGTGCAATATAAACTTATCTTACAAACAGAGGCACAGAGTGGAGAATTCCCTCTTAGTGATCTAAAAGGATCAAAAATTCTGAACTCAACTAGGCCGGAAAAGACCTGTTCAGGGGAAATGCTGAAAGATTATTTCCACTGCTGAGTAAATCGGTAACAAAGACCAGAGAGGGCAGAGGTTAGAATCTTTCTCAGTCAATGGGAATTCAGCATCTGGAATTCACAAGTGATTATGGAAACTAAATGCATTCTAATAGTTGACATAAAAATAGATCAACAACTGATGAAGAAAAATACTAAAGGACAGTGGAAAGAGCCGAGTCAATTGCCCTGTTGTGGAGTTAACACCTGCACTATGGGCTGAATGGCCTCCTCTGCACTAAAATATCTGGAATTCTATTGGGCATTGTTCATTATGAGGACCACAAGTTGAAGCTGATATGTAATTTCAATCAATTTTATTTCATAGTGCAGAATTGTGAAATTGGCAGGATAATGACCAGATACACCAAGCTATGGAAACGGACATGAGTACGTACTGTGTCCTCCTCAGAATATTAGGTGTGAGCAGATCAAAGAAGAAAGAAATATTGTGAAATAAAGTCTGTTATTTTTAACTGTTTTAGGCTGAAGTAACACTGTACAAGAAGTTCCTCTTTTGGTGGAGAATTCCCTGCTTTGATTCATCGATCTGCCAATTTGATGTGTGTGAATTGTCAACTTCAATGTGTCCTTTCAACAGTGTAAGTCTGATATTTCCCATTACATGATGCATGTAGCATGACCGTCATATATTCAAATACCCACAAGGATCATTCATGTCAGTAAAGGACATAGTACAATTGCTTAAAATAACTCATTTTTGATTAACTGATCGATCCAATTATACCGAATGCACATTCTAACTCGGGATAATCTATCAAAGGTCACGGTTAAATAAAAACATTAAATAGAACTGTCACAATTCAAATATGAAATATAACTGAGCCAACCAGTGCTTCAAGGAGTCAGGGGTTACTGTGGCAGCATTCACTTTTACATGCATATTGGGGTCTGGAGCTATGAATAGTGATGGTCAAGGCTCCAATTTCCTTTCCAGTCTATTGCTGACAAGAAATCTTTTCGACTCTGACCACTTGCCAATTAGAACAGTACAGCACAGAACAGGCCCTTCGGCCCTCAATGTTGTGCCGAGCAATGATCACCCTACTCAAACCCACGTATCCACCCTATACCCGTAACCCAACAACCCCTCCCCCTTAACCTTACTTTTTAGGACACTACGGTCAATTTAGCATGGCCAATCCACCTAGCCCGCACATCTTTGGACTGTGGGAGGAAACCGGAGCACCCGGAGGAAACCCACGCACACATGGGGAGGACGTGCAGACTCCACACAGACAGTGACCCAGCCGGGAATCGAACCTGGGACCCTGGAGCTGTGAAGCATTTATGCTAACCACCATGCTACCATGCTGCCCACTGAGATGTGTGTTGGAAGGATTTACAAGTTGTTACTCAACCAGCTTGGCTGTGTTGAAATTGCCTCTTCCTTGGTTATCAATTGCTGGATGGGAGAGTTGAACCCAGAGGATCTGGCTCAGAGGCAGAGACCCTTCCCACTGCACCACAATACCTCTTTATTCCAGTCTAAATAGCTGTTCAATACATTCAATATATTCCCTTTAATGTGTTACTTCCAAATGGTGTTGGGAAGATTATTCTTGACTAATTTACCAACAGACTGTATCTAGTAAAAATTGAACTCAGCATTAAAACAATTACTACATTTAAGGAATTTCAGGATATGATGAGAAGGAAAAGAGAGGTTTTTTAACAAGTATAAGGGGAGCAAGCCTGCAGAGACATTAGTGGAGTAAAGAACGTGCAGGATGGAGTTGAAGAAATCAATCAGGAGAACGAAGAGGGGATATGAGAAATCTCTGGCTTATAAAAGTAGGGAAAGTCCCAAGATATTCTCTGTATATCAATGGGAAGAGGATAACCAGGGAAAGAGTAGGGCCCATTAAGGACCAAGGGGGAAATCTGTGTGTGGAGCCAGAGGACACTGCTAGGGTATTGGATGAATATTTCACATCTGTTTTTACCCAAGAGAATGAGGAGGTAGTTATGGAACTCAGAGAGAGATTGTCAGGGTCATGAGCAAATTGTCATTGGGAGCGACAAGGTATTGGAGGTATTGGCGGGCTTAAACATGGACAGATCTCCAAGTGTGGGTGCATTGTGTCCCATGCTGCTGTGGGAGGCGAGGGGAGATTGCGGGCTCTGACCCAAATTGTTAATTGCTCTTTGGTCATGGGGGAGGTGCCAGAGAAGTGGAGAACAGCTAATGTGGCCCCACCATTTAAAAAAGATTGTAGAGACAAACCAGGGAACTACAGATCAGTGAGTCTCATGTCAGTTTTTGGGAAACTACTGGAGATGATTCTGAAGGAGAGAATCTATCTCGACTTTTGAGGTTTTATCAGGAATAGTTAGCATGGCTTTGTCAGAGGGAGGTCATGCCTAACAAATTTGGTTGAATTTGTTGAGCATGTAACCAAGTTTATAGATGAGGGTAATTCAGTTGATGCAGTTTACATAGATTTAAGCAAAGGCTTTGACAAGGTCCCACATGGAAGATTTATTGAGAAGGCAAATATACATGGGATACAGGGTGGTTTGATAAGGTGGATTCATAATTGGCTTAGTGTTAGGAGACAGACGGTGATGATAGATGGCTGATTTAGTGCCTGGAAGCCAGTGACCAGTGGTGTATCACAGGGATCCATGTGGCCCTCCTATTATTTGTCATTTGACTTTGTGGGGGGTAGGGTCAGTGTGTTTGCAGATGACACAAAGATTGGCCGGGTGGTTCACAGTAAGGATGAGTGTCTTGGGTTACAGGAAGATATAGACGGGATGGTCAAATGGGCGATAAGTGGTTGAAGGAATGTAACCACGAAGATTGTAAGGTGATACATTTTGGAAGGAGTAAATTGACAAGGAAGTGTACTGTGAAAGGTCTGGCACGAGGAAGTTATGAAGAACAAAGGGACATGGTGTGTTTATCCATAGATCTCTGAAGGCAGAAGAGCAGCTAAATAGGGTGGTGAAAAAAGCATATGGGACACTTGCTTTTATCAATCAGGGCATAGATTACAAAAGCAGGGAGGTCATGATGGAGCTGGATAGAACTTTGGTGAGGCCATAGTTGGAGTTCTGTGTGCAAGTCTGGTCACCACATTATAGGAAGGATGTGATTGCACTGGAGGGGGTGCAGAGAAGATTCACCAGAATGTTGCCTGGGATGGAAAGTTTAAGTTATGAAGGGAGGTTGGATAGGCTTGGGTAGTTTTCTCTGAAGCAGAGAAGATTGAGGGTCGACCTGATCGAGGTGGACAAGATTATGAGGGGCATGGACAAGGTGGATAGGGAGCAGCTGTTCCCATTCATTGAAGGGTCAGTTTCGAGGAGACACAAGTTCAAAGTGAGGGGTGGGAGATTTAGGGTGAATTTGAGGACAAACGTTTTTACCCAGAGGGTGGTGACGGTCTGGAATGCACTGCCTCGGAGGGCGATAGAGGCGGGTTGCCTCACATCCTTTAAAAGGTACCTGGATGAGTACTTGGCACGTCATAACATTGAAGGCTATGGATCAAGTGGGCAGGTCAGGTCGTTTCATGCATTGGTGCAGACCCGATAGGCTGAAGGGCCTCTTCTGCACTGTCGTATTCCATGATTCTGTGATTCTGAATTCTCCTCGTGTTTGCGTGGGTTTCCTCCGGGTGCTGCGGTTTCCTCCCACAATCCAAAGATGTGCAGGTTAGGTTGATTTGCCATGCTAACTTGGCCCTAGGTAGGGTTATGGGGACAATGTGAAGTTTGGGCCGAGGTAGAGTGCCCTTTCAGAGGGCCGGTGCAGACTCGATGGCCAAATGGTCTCCTTCTGCACTGCAGGGATTCTATGATTCAATTCACCTAACGAGCACATCTTTCAAGACTTGTGGGTAGAAACCGGAGCACCTGGTGGAAACCCACGCAGACACGGGGAGAACGTGCTGACTCTACACAGACAGTGACCCAAGCAAGGAATTGAACCTGGGAACCTGGCGCTATGAAGCAACATTGCTAACCACTGTGCTACCGTGCCGCCCTTGTGTTGCCTTCCTGTATCCAAATAGTAATTGCTGATTAGCCATAGTCCACAAATTACCAGAGGCATCGCTCTCCTTCAGAGAGAAGCAATTGGTTATGTAGCATGAGGTTACTATGCTATAACAGGCATGGCCCAGTTTAGGTGTAAGCTCCTGAGCTGAATGTCATCCCCAGAATCCACGCTACAAGACAAATATGATAGAATAATATGAGCTCTTCTTACATCGGTGACTGTTCAAATGATTATTTCTCAGGAAAACTGTAGACAAAAATCGGAAACATTCCTCTAAAGTATCCTTACTGCTAATCCCCACATGATCATCTCATCTGCTAGTTCTCTGCATAATGCCAAACAAAGGGATTATCATGTCAAGTTGCTTCTGACGTATTTCCCAAAACAAGAATCCACACACTCACAAAGACACAAGCTTTCATTGAAATTGTCAGGACTGGCGGCAGCTTCACTGAATCTCAGCGAATATTTGAATGTATTATAATCTCAACAAAGTTTGATGTGACGGTGAATCACCCACACAACCACATTCTTGGTATATGCCGATGTAAAGGTAAATGTTAAACTTCAGTGGACGTATTACATGTTTCCTATTATTTGGTTTAGAGGGCCAAAAGCATAAGTGTTGTATTATTATCATAGATAGGTAAACTGAATTAAAATGAAACAGTTGTGGTCCATTCCAAAATTGACAATTGTACCTGCCTGCACTGCTAGACAAAAAAGATTAATTTGTGCTGACACTCAACATTTGCATTTCAGGGACTGATCAGTTCCTCAGGAGAAATGAAACTTCTACGTCCATCCATGTCACGCATTTTGTTAAATGGCTATTACTCCGCGACAATTATTTTGAAGAGCTTCGAAACAAAAGTCGGCTGTGCCAATATCTACTTTAACATTAGAGCTTAATAATTTTCACAAGAAATGGCAGAAAATCAATGGCTTGAACACAACATGCTCTCCTCTCACAAGCAATTGTTCTTGTTACATTCTCCGTTTAGTTTAGGATGCTTAAAGCAGTTTCTATAGAATCATTATTTTCTCTTATTTTATTGATGTATCCTTGGATTTAATAATGCTTCATTAAGATTTTAATAATTGTATGTTACACGCAAAAGGACCTCTTATAAATCGGTCACAGTTTTCTTCATGAACCTACCAACAATCTTATTAAAGTTGAAATACTCTAAGTGTAAACTGAGTCTCCAGATCTTTGTATATTGAAGTGCTCTGTATTGGAGCTCAATCCTAGATGTGCTGCAACTTGAAGTGCTGTGCAATGATTTGGTCAAGGAGAATCCAGTACAGATGAAGCCCATTCTGCCAATGTTCTATGATCTGACAGGTGGTAGGCATTGTGAAAACCAAATTCCAAAGGGAAACTTGGCAAGCTATCATAACTCTTTCCTTTTTGTGTTTTACCACAAAAAGATACATGCATTGATGTCAGAAGATATAACTTCCAGTAACACTTTAGAAGATTTTAAATCTTAAATTAAAACAGGTATTCAAAAAAATTAAAACGTAAATGTACAAGAGTAAATTTACACAATTAAAGTTAGCTTTACAGATGATTCCCCCCCCCCTGAAGATATCCTATTTGGTTAGATTCACAAATAAACACCCCTTTCGGCAACAATCCCTTCCAGATATTTACCCTATAACATTGCCACAAGGCAAACCCATTGTTGCACTCGGGGTCGAATGTCACAGGGCTTCACTTCCCCTTCCACACTGCTGTGGAAATTTCAAAAACTTTAAAACTGAGCTCTGTTCCTGGAAAAGCAGACACTTTTCTGGGTTGGCTGGAATTGAACCCGGGTCCCTGGAGCTGTGAGGCAGCAGTGCTAACCATTCTGACACCGTGCTGCCCCAGTATTGATCAAAACACAATCACATTTAGTTTTAAATTAAGGTCTACAAAGTAACTTTAAATATTCAATACAGACTTAAAATGGGCCGCAAAGTGGAAATAATATGAAAATACAAAAAAACATACAAATACAAAATTGCAAAAAATACATGCTGCCTGCCTCAGACTTACAAATGGTCAGCGGTGTTAACTAGACATTTCCTTAAAATGTTGAGTGTGATTTTTTTTTGCTGAAGACCCATCACCTTAGCACCACGACATCAAAGCAGGAGTTTCTCAGAGTGGTGTTCGAGGCTGAGGTACAGCCATCTTCAGTTACTTCATTAATGACCTCACTCCATCAGAAGGTCAAAGCGAGATGTTTACTTGCAATTATGCAGCATTCAGATCCATTCGTAACTCTTCAATTACTGAAACAGACCATGACTTCATGAAGAAAGGGCACCTGAGGAGGGGTAACGGTTACCTTTTGTCCCACCAGTCCAATTCTGATCATAACAGATTTCTTTGGAGAAATAAAAGGGATGTAGGATTTTTCTCAATGTCACTGCTTAACCATATGTGCACTGATCGCAAATAAACAAGTCTGACAGGCTTTCTTGAGGTTTAAAACAAAACGTAGAGTTCATATTTATTGAATTAAAGATATCAAAATGTTTTAAAAGGATAAACCTGCATTTCTCAAATTCTCAAACAGAAGCATGCAAATATTGCAAGTTATACTGTAGGTAGTTTCTTTCTTTTTTAAAATAAATTTAGAGTACCAATTATTATGTTTCCCAATTAAGGGGCAATTATTGCGGCCAATCCACCTAACCTGCACATCTTTGAGTCGTGGGGGTGAAACCTACACAGACATGGAAAGAATGTTGAAACTCTACAGACAGTGACCCGGGGCCGGGATCAAACCTGGGCCCTCAGCGCCGTAAGCAGTAGTGCCAACCACTGTGCCACCCTAGGTAGTTACTTTCATAGCCAAATTTAAATTCAATGCTGAAAGATAAATGCAGAGTTCACTGTTTGGTGTCCTTGGCTGTAGCAGATTTCAGAGATTGAACTAAAGAGTAAGTAATTGCAATTGCTGGAGACATTTATTTTTAATCCGTAATCTGTCTATTCCATAAATCAATGAGTTTTACTGAAGTTCCTTTGGATGGAAAATTCACTATGTCTGTGCTGGATTTTTGAATAAATAGATTTAGATATAAGAGATAGGATCATAATTAGGAGAGGAGAGTGGCGGGAGCTTCTTATTTCTCCATGAGCAGTTTTTCCAGAATACCCACAACTGTTTGCAGTTTGCATGCTATATTCAAGAGCTTTAAAATTATCACTGTAGCCACATAACCTCTCTCTCATAATAATTTCAGAGGATATTTATTTAACTGATGTAGATTTTTTTAATGCTCCAATCTTATTGAGATAGGAAAACATCTTTCATATTACTATTGTTCTGGTATACTTTCTGTCTCCACTAGGGAGGTCGACATTTAGAAATGTTAATGTTAGGCCTGGTACATTTTTCAGTAAATCTCTTTGAAGTTTTTCCTTGGCACCCTCAGGTATGAAATTCAATGATGGTGCCTGGACATCTCTGAATTGTCAGCCTTCTGAAACTTCTCAGAAGTTGGGCTACTTGCAAACCATATGTCAGATGACTTGTGCCAATCATCTTTCGTCAGTGTCTTTTCTTGCCTTTGAAAAGTCTATTTTAAACAGTCCAGTATAATTTTAGTCAGTTGGTGAAATTACAGATTACTATTACTCATGCACAATTTACAACTTGGATAACATCCAGACAGGGTTGATCAGTAATATTCCTGCCTCACAAGTGTCAGCCAATGACTGTCTCCAACAAGGGAGAGTTTAACCCAGTCCCTTGACATTCTCTTGACTTTCACAGGTGGTCATTATTGACCAAAAACCTTCCTCGGCCACCCACATAAATATTGTGGCTGCAAGACACCTCCCACCTCCACTCCAATCCATGACCTCGACCACCGTGACGAACAATAGCAACAGGTGCAAACTCCTTTATAAGTTGCAAGTGTTGAAATTTAGCATAATTCTTCATCATTGCTCATTCACTATTGTTAGGACCCTGGGAACGAATCCAACTACTTGCAATTTGCTAAACTGTGAAGAAATGTTACTGTGCCATAGGAGTGCAAACACTTTAATGTCAAAACAAACTTCAATTTAAAGACAGAATTAACCACATTAACAACAGAGAAATATCTTTACAGTTAACAGTCACAACAGTAACAACAGTGATGTTACGACTCCCTGGGCTAGCGCACAGTCAATTCCAGCCCCACTTGACTCAGAGTCGCAACACAATTGAAATCAAAAAACAATTCTGAGAAAAACACCCAAAGTCTTTGGACCTTGACTGCCCAATAACTACAGTCACCCGGTGTGTAAATTTAAACACAATTAATTTTATTAATAACAACAACTGTAATTGAATATTCAGCAAATGCAAAAGGTTAACTATTTTCTAGTTCCTAACCGGCCCCCTCAACTCACCCCACCCTTTACACACACACACACACACACACACAGACACACACACACACAGTTCACAGGCATCAAAGTGACACTTGAATAAATCAAGGCAGGGAATTCTTCACCAAAAGATGAGCCTCTTGTACAGTTTCATATCACGCTAAGACAATAAAGACACGCTAAAAAATAAAAAGAGCAGAGGTTATTTCACAATACTTCTTTTCTCCTCTCACACCTAGTGGTGTGTGTCATAATATACATTTATGTATATAATGGAGTGCAGACAGGCAGTGATTGACACACAGGATGACCAGTAAGTACACAGAACTGAGCAGCCAATCACCAGACAGGACACTACCACTATAAAGCCAGAGGGCACCAGGTTTCCTGTTCTCTCGGGACCCAGCCACTGAGACAGTCAGAGCTCGTGAGCTAGCCAGTGCAAACACCATGTGGTAGCTAGTAAGTCTGGTCAGGCTAGTACATAGGTCTCCAGTCAAGTCAGCATAGTGTCAACCCACAGTTGAACATGTAAAATAGTTAAGACGTTAAATAAAATCATGTTGCTTTGGATGTCTGTCTCTCGCTACACTTCATCAAGTGCAGTCCACATCGCCCCAGCCTGCCCAACACATCATGGTACCAGTGAGTGATGCTGAAGATTGATGAACCCATTGTGGTGAATGAGATTCACACGGTATTATAAGTCACCAATGTCACTCTGTTCCTATTGTATATATGTACCGATATTGTAAGTCCAGTTGCACTACCTGACCACCAGGGGAGTAGCTCTGGGAGTACTCGTGAGTTTGTACTGGGCTCCCCCCTTGGCTCCGCCCAGAACTCCTCCCCCTGGGGTTGCTGTATAAAGATCCGTGCCACAGAGCCAGTCGGCCAATTCATCGAAAGTTCAACGGCGAACAGGCTGGCTCTGTTGTGAGTATATTAAAACCGCTATTCTAATCCTACAAGCACGTGTCCGTAGAATTGATGGTTCCATCCAAACGGGGTAAGGGGTTCCTCAGTGGGGGTAGGGGGGGGCTGGATCCAGCGGGTGCCAGGTCCCGAAGGGATACTGTGTCCTGGCGACCGTCCGGGAACTCCACAAATGCGTACTGGGGGCTGGAATGGACGAGGCGCACCTTTTCAACAAGGGGGTCGGTTTTGTGCGCCCTGATGTGCTTCCTCAGGAGAACCGGGCCTGGTGTCCTCAGCCACGCCGGAAGTGAGACCCCGGTGGTTGTGCCCCTAGAAAAAATGAAGAGCCGCTCGTGGGGAGTTTGGTTGGTAGCTGTACACAGGAGGGATCTAATTGCGTGGAGTCTCTTGCCATTGGGAGACTTGAAGTTTTCTAGACCAGAGGGTCAGTAGGATGGTCTTCCAGACCGTCGCGTTCTCCCTCTCCACCTGCCCGTTCCCCCTGGGGTTGTAGCTGGTAGTCCTGCTCGAGGCGATGCCCTTGTCAAGCAGGTACTGACGCAACTCGTCGCTCATAAAGGACGAACCCCGGTCGCTGTGCACGTAGCTGGGGAAACCAAACAGGGTGAAGACACTATGCAGGGCCCTAATGACTGTGTGGGAGGTCATGGCTGGGCACAGGATGGCAAAAGGGAATCGGGAGAACTCGTCTATGATGTTGAGGAAATAAATATTCTTGTTAGTGGAGGGTAGTGGCCCTTTGAAATCGATCGCAAGGCATTCAAAGGGCCTAGAAGCCTTGACCAGGTGGGCCCTGTCTGGTCTATAGAAGTGCGGTTTGCACTCTGCACAGATCGGGCTGTCCCTGGTGACCGCTTTTACCTCCTCGTTGGAGAAAGGCAGGTTTCGGGCTCTGATGTAGTGGACGAGCGGGTGACCCCTGGATGGCAGAGGTCATCGTGGATGGCTTGCAGACGGCTGATCTGCTCGCAGGTGCATGTCCCACGGGATAGGGCATCCGAGGGCTCGTTGAGCTTCCCCGGTCGATATTTAATATCGTAACTATAGGTGGAGAGTTCGATCCTCCACCGAAGGATTTTATCGTTTTTTATTTTGCCCCTTTACAAGTTGTCAAACATAAAGGCAACCAATCGTTGGTCGGTGCTGAGGGTGAACCTCCTACCCGCGAGGTAGTGCGTCCAGTGACGAACAGCCTCCACGATGGCTTGTGCTTCCTTCTCGACTGAGGAGTGTCGGAGTTCTGAAGCGGATAGGGTACGGGAGAAAAATGCAACGGGCCTCCCTGCCTGATTCAAAGTGGCTGCTAGAGCTAACTCTGAGGCGTTGCTCTCAACCTGAAAGAGAATGGATTCATCCACCGCCCGCATGGCTGGTTTGGCGATGTCTTCCTTGAAGCAGCTGAAAGCCTGGCATGCCTCAGCAGACAGGGGAAATCGTGTGGCCTTAAAGAGTGGGCGGGCTTTGTCCGCATATTGAGAGACCCACTGGGCGTAGTATGAAAAGAACCCCAAGCACCGTTTGAGGGCCTTGGGACAATGGGGGATGGGGAGTTCTAAGAGGTGGCGCATACGGTCCGGGTCTGGGCCCAGGACTCCGTTCTCCACGACGTAGCCGAGGATGGCCAGTCTGTTTGTGCGGAAAACGCATTTCTCCTTGTTATAAGTGTGGTTTAATTTCTGTGCCGTTTGGAGAAAACGGTGGAGGTTGGCGTCGTGGTCCTGCTGGTCATAGCCGCAGATGGTGACATTGTCCAGATACGGAAACGTGGCCCGCAGCCCGTACTGGTCTACCATTCGGTCCATTGCTCGTTGGAACACCGAAACCCTGTTAGTGACGCCGAAGGGAACCCGGAGGAAATTGAAGAGGCGGCCATCGGCCTCGAACGCCGTGTAGTGGCGGTCCTCCGGGCGGATTGGGAGCTGGTGGTATGCAGACTTCAGGGGCGCGATTCTCCGCTGCCCACGACGGGTCGGAGAATAGCAGGAGGGCCTTCCCGACATTTTCCCGCCCTCCCGCTATTCTCCCCCCCCCCGCACGGCCGCCCCACGACACGAATCGCTGCTCGCTATTTTTTACGGCGAACAGCAATTCTCCACAGGCCGATAGGCCGAGTTCCCAGGCCTTTACGGCCGTTTTCACGAACGCAAACACACCTGCTCTCACCGTTCGTGAAAACGGCCGCAAAGTGCTGTCCCGGACAACCATGGCACCGATTGGCACGGCCGCACCACGGCCATGCCAAGGGGGGCATGGGCCCGCGATCGGTGCCCACCGATCGCGGGCAGCGGGTCCGATACCCGCGCACTCTTTGTTCCTCCGCCGCCCCACAGGATCAGTCTGCGGGGAGGCTGAAGGTCATGACGGCCCGCGCATGCACGGGTTTGATGCATATGCGCGATGACGTCATCCGCGCATGCGCGGCTGACGTCATCATCTGCGTCAGCCGGCGTGACGCTTGGTGCGCGGGCTTAGCGACCGTCGCTAAGCCTGCAATGCCGTGCTTCGCGGGGCCGCGCTGCTAGCCCCGACCGGGGGGAGAATCGGGTCCTGGGAGGGGGCGCGGACGCTGCCGTGAAACACGGCCAGTTTCACGGCAGCCTTTACGACTCTCCGCATTTGCAGAGAATCGCGCTCCAGATCCACCGTGGAAAATAGCCGATATTGGGCGATCTGGTTAACCATGTCTGCAATTCTGGGGAGGGTAAACGCGTCTAGGAGCGTAAAACGATTAATGGTCTGACTATAGTCGACGATGATGTGAAATCTTTCCCCGGTCTTGACGACCACCACCTGAGCTCTCCAGGAACTATTACTGGTCTCAATGATCCCCTCACTGAGCAGCCGTCGGACCTCTGAATGGATAAAGACCCTATTCTGTAGGCTGTATCGCCTGCTCCGAGTAGCTACTGGTTTGCAATCTGGAGTGAGAATGGCGAAGAGAGGAGGGGGGGAGATGCGCAGCGTGGCTAGGCTGCAGACAGTGAGTGAGGGCAGGGGCCCACCGAAGCTGAGGGTGAGGCTCTTGAGGTTGCACTGAAAATCCAGTCCTAATAAGAGTAGTGCGCAGAGGTCGGGCAGGACATAAAGTTTAAATTCAGAATAACTAGCCCCTCGAATTGTGAGCGTAGTGACGGTACGTCCTTGGATTTGGACTGAGTGGGAGCCCGAAGCGCGGGCGATAGTTTGGCTCACAGGAAAAATAGGCAGCGAACAGTGCCTTACCAGCTCTGGGTGTATGAAGCTCTGGTCCTCCCGGAGTCAAAGAGGCATGGCGTGCTGTACCCGTTGATCTGGACCTCCGCCATCAAACTTCGTAGGTGCTTGGGGCGGGATTGATCTAGGGTGACCGCGTTGAGTTGCGGGCCACGTGATGGGTGCCCGGGGAAGTCGTAGTCTTCCGAGTGGGCGTCCGGTCGAGTAGATGCCGGTACGTTCTGGCGAGCTATCTGAGCATGGAGGTGCAGATGGGGCCCGTGGATCGCACGTGGTGAGCGGCGAGGAAGATGGCATCCAAGATGGTGGCCCCCATGAGTCGCACGTGGCCGGCCACATGGTGGGGTTTGCCAAGATGGCGGCCCCCATGGATCGCACATGGTGGGAGGGGGCAGAGTCGGGGCATAGGCCGCAGCGTTTTGGGCCCTGCGCGCCCGTTGGTGCTGGGAGCGATTTGTTCTCTCTACTGGGGAGTTAGAAACTGGGGCCCTTTTCGCAAGGCACACTCTGGCATAGTGGCCTTTCTTCCCGCAGCTGCTGCAGGTCGCGGATCGGGCTGGGCAGTGCTGCCGCGGGTGCTGGCTTTGGCCACAGAAATGGCAGGCTGGGGCAGCTGAGTAGCTGGCTGGGGCAGCAGAGTGACTGGCTGGGGCCGCAGAGTAACTGGCTTTGGCAGCGCGGTAGCTGGGGGGCCGTGCGGCACAGACCGGGGGAGTTGTTGGTCGGGGGCCCACGATGAGGTCGCGGGGTCCGCGGGAAACGAGGTGAGGCTGCGGAAGGAGACTTGCATAGTGGTAGCAGCCTCCACAGTAGTATCTAAGTCCTGGGCCCCCTTTTCTAGCAGCCTTTGGCGCACATAGTTCGATCTAAGGCCCGCAACGAAAACGTCCCGCACAGCAAGCTCCCTATGTTCAGCCGCGGTAACGGCTTGATAATTACAGTCATTAGAGAGGTTGTTCTGTGTGGAGATTCTGTGGCTTACCCTCGCCTGCAGTAGGCTGAGCTTTTGTTCCTCCGTTGTTTCAGCAGTGCTGGCTTCTGCCAGGTAGGCCTTAAAACATCTCTGCCAGTGGGAAAAAATTTCTTTAGCCTCTGCATCCTGCGGGTCGAGTTCGAGGCGTCCGGGCTTGAGGCCTGCTTCCATGATTTACTTCGACTGTTTCGTAAGTATATTAAATTGTTGGAACCATCAATTCTACGGACACGTGCTTGTAGGATTAGAATAGCGATTTTGATATTCTTACAACAGAGCCAGCCTGTTCGCCGTTGAACTTTCGATGAATTGGCCGGCTGGCTCTGTGGCACGGATCTTTATACAGCAGCTCCAGGGGGAGGAGTTCTGGGCGGAGCCAAGGGGGGAGCCCAGTTCAAACTCTTGAGTACTCCCAGAGTGACTCCCCCTGGTGGTCAGGTAGTGCAACTGCACTTACAATATCGGTACATGTATACAATGGGAATAGAGTGACATTGGTAACTTATAATACCGTGTGAATCTCATTCACCACACCTATTTTAAGTGAATCAGCATTGACCAGCAAACAGCCATCCAGTGACATAGAAAACGTCCGCCCTCCTCCGCAGCTCCGCATCGCCGGCAACCTCGGTGCTAATTGGAAGATCTTCAAACAAAAGTTCCAATTCTATCTCAAAGCCATCGACCTCGAGGCCGCATCGGACGCCAGGAATATCGCACTATTCCTCTCCACAGCCGGGGACCATGCCATCCACATCTACAACTCCCTTACATTCGCTGAAGGCGAAGACAAGACGAAATTTAAAACAGTCCTGCCGAAGTTCGACAGCCACTGCGACATTGAGGTGAATGAGAGCTTTGAACGGTACGTTTTCCAGCAGAGGCTTCAGGGTAAGGATTAACCTTTTCAATCCTTTTTGACCCATCTCCGCATCCTCGAGCAGTCATGTAACTATGACTCAACAACTGATTCCATGATCCGGGATCAGATTGTTTTTGGGGTCCACTCCGATTCCCTTCGCCAGCAGCTCCTGAAAGTCAAGCAGCTCACCCTCACCATCGCCATCGAAACGTGCGTTCTCCACAAACATGCTAACCATCGGTACTCCCACATCAGGGGGGCAGAAACGGCAAAGCTATCCTCCCACGAGGCGGAACGGGTGCAGGCTATCGCACAAATGCAGGGCCTAAGTATCGACGAGAGTGGCCATTTTATGCGCTTTTCCTGGGCCTGCACATGCGCGCCACGACCGAGGGGACGGCGAGACCAAGCAGGTGTGTATGTCGTTCGACTGCACTGCACATGCGCTATGGCGCACGGAACGCGCTGACGTTGGCTTCATGATGTGTCCGAATTGTGGCTCCGCCCATTTAAAGCGGCAATGTCTGGCAAAACCACGACGGTGTCTATAGTGTGGCAAGCTTGGCCACTACGCAGCCCTTTGCAGATCTGCTCCACTGCCCAGCAGCCAGGGATCCAAGCCACGGCGCAGAAGCATCCAATCAATACAGCAGGGCATGCCAGACTCCGACCCCGACAGCCCAACAGATCCTGAGGCTGAGTTCCTTAAATCCCCATTCCAGGTGGGCATCATTACGAAGCATGCGCTGCCTCTCTCCAAGATAGTGAAGCACTTCCCAATCCTCAGCGTGGATCCCGACGACGAGGTGTGCTGTCCTCACAGTTAACAAGGCTCGCATCCAGTTCAAACTGGACACCGGCGCATCTGCGAACCTCATCTCGAAATCCGATCTTGACACCATCCGCGTCAGGCCAAGTGTTCTTCCACCGGCCTGCCAGCTCCTTGACTACAGTGGCAATGCCATAGCTGCCAGTGGCTCATGTCAACTCGGAGTGTCCAATAAGTCAATTAAAGCGACGCTGCGGTTTGAGATCATAGGACCTGACAGAGCATCCCTGCTCGGTGCTCAGGCCTGCAAACTCCTGAACCTGGTTCAGTGAGTCCACACCATGTCGTCCCCACCATGTTCATCACCTGGTGAAAACTTCCAGGCTGAAATTGATGACATTATCACGCAGTACCACAGCGTGTTCGGCGGAATGGGCACACTCCCATACCGATACAAAATCCTGCTCAAACCAAATGCCACCCCTGTGGTTCACGCACCACGTCGGGTGCCGGCACCCCTCAAGGACCGCCTCCAGCAGCAGTTAAAGGACCTCCAGGACCAGGACATCATATCAAAGGTCACAGAACCCACGGACTGGGTCAGCTCCATGGTCTGCATCAAGAAGCCGTCAGGGGAGCTTCGAATCTGCATCGACTCCCAAGGATCTATACGGCAACATAATGAGGGAACATTACCCAATACCAAAACGAGAAGAGTTGACCAGCGAGATGGTTCATGCCAAATTCTTTACGAAGCTGGACGCCTCCAAGCGGTTCTGGCTAATACAGCTGGATGCATCCATTCGTAAGCTGTGCACATTCAATACCCCTTTCGGTCGCTACTGCGACAACCGGATGCCTTTTGGCATCATCTCTGCCTCAGAGGTATTTCACCGCATAATGGAACAAATGATGGAGGGCATCGAGGGGGTGTGAGTGTACATTGACGATGTCATAATCTGGTCCACATCTCCTCAAGAACCCATCGATCGCCTCAAGCAGGTATTCCACAGAATCCGTGAGCATGGTCTCCGGCTCAACAGGGCCAAGTGCTCGTTCGGTCAATCAGATATCAAATTCCTTGGTGACCACATCTCGCAGCAAGGCGTGCGGCCAGATGCTGACACGGTTTCGGCGATCAACGCCATGAAAACTCCAGAGGACAAGAAGTCGGTCCTCCATTTTTTAGGGATGGTCAACTTCCTTGGGAAGTTCATTCCTAACATGGCGTCCCTCACCACAGCCCTCCGCCATCTCGTCAAAAAGTCGACGTAATTCCAGTGGCTGCCCGCTCATGAGAAAGAATGGCATGAGCTGAGGGCAAAACTCACCAAAGCCCCGGTTCTGGCGTTCTTCGACCCAACCAAGGAGACCAAAATATCCACTGACGCGAGCCAGGACTGTATTGGGGCGGTGCTCCTCCAACGGGATGACACCTCGTCCTGGGCTCCAGTTGCGTATGCCTCCAAAGCCATGACGCCCACTGAGCAACAGTATGCTCAATATTAAGAATGAATGCCTGGGCCTCCTAACGGGAATCGACAAGTTTCACGACTATGTGTATGGCCTCCCAAAATTCACGGTTGAGACAGACCACAGGCCATTAGTCCACATAATCCAGAAGGATTTAAATGACATGACGCCTTGGTTACAACAAATCCTTCTCAAGCTACGCCGCTACGATTTTGAACTTGTCTGCACGCCAAGCAAAGAACTAATTGTTGCAGATGCCCTTTCCAGGTCTATCACCGCACCGTGTGAACAAACTGACTGTCTGCCAAATCGACGCGCAGATGCAATTATGTGTCTCCAACCTTGCGGCCTCTGATGAGAGGGTCATCCAAATTCGTGAGGAAACGGCCAAGGATCCTCTGCTACAGCGAGTGATGCAGCACCTCACGAATAGCTGGCAGAAGGGACAGTGTCCCCAGTTTTACAACATCAAGGACGATCTGACGGTGGTGGACGGCATCCTCATGAAGCTCGATAGGATCGTGATTCCGCAGAGCATGCGAGCTATGGTGCTCGGCCAACTCCATGAGGGTCACCTGGGGGTCGAGAAATGCCGACGCAGAGCTCGGGAGGCAGTCTACTGGCTGGGCATCAGCCAGGACGTTGCCAACACGGTCCTGAACTTCCCTACATGTCAGCAATTTTAGCCAGTTCAACCCAAAGAAACTTTGCAGCAACATCAGACAATGACCTCCCCATGGTCCAAAGTTGGTGTCGACCTTTTCCACGCCAAGGGGCGTGACTATGTCCTCCTGGTCGACTAATTCTCCAGTTACCCAGAAGTGGTGAAACTGTCTAACCTCACGTCGAAGGCAGTGATTAAAGCCTGCAAAGAAACGTCGGCCAGGCATGGGATACCGCTCACGGTGATGAGTGACAAAGGTCCCTGTTTTTACAGCCAGGAATGGTCTGATTTTGCGCGGCTATACAACTTCCGTCACGTAACCTCCAGCCCCCACTACCCGCAGTCAAATGGGAAGGCCGAAAAGGGGGTCCATATCGTCAATAGATTGCTACGCAAGGCTGCAGACTCAAGCTCCGACTTCAACCTGGCCCTGCTGGCATACAGGGCAACCCCGCTGTCCACTGGGTTGTCTCCAGCGCAGATGCTCATGAATCGCACTCTGCGAACCACGGTTCCAGCCATCCATGTTCCAGACCTTGACCACCTCACGGTCATACAGAAAATGCAGCAGTCTCGGGCCCAACAGAAATCAGCATACGATGCCCCTGCCACGGATCTATCCGAGCTGGTCCCAACTGATCATGTTCATGTACAATTGCCTGACGGCGGCTGGTCAGCCACAGCTGTGGTGGTCAAGCAAGTGGCCCCGAGATCGTTCCTCATCCGCATGGCTGATGGCTCCTTCCAACGACGCAACAGACGGGCGCTACGCAGAGTTCCACGCCCGCCACCTGACCATGATGCCCCGCCACACACAATGCTTCCTCCGGACGTGCCCAACCACGAGGCCACCGATCTACCAGCAATCCTGCCGACCCCTGCGACCACCGCATTGGCGGTGGTCCTGCCTATCCAAGTGCAGGCGGCCCCTGATCCACCCTTGCGGCGATCAACCAGAATTTGTCGCCCACCACAAAGACTAAACTTATAGACTGAACTTTTGCACAATTTTGTTACCTCATTGTTTTGACCTCTGTAAATATCGTATTTACCGTTTCATCTGCCCTATATCTGCACTAGCGACACCTTCCAATGTATATAAGTTCACTGTTGCACATTCTGTATATAGTCACACACATAAACACATCCACACGCACACACACCTTAATATTTATTATCTAAAAAAAAGGGGGAGATGTCATAATATACATTTATGTATATAATGGAGGACCGGCAGTGATTGACACACGAGATGACCAGTAAGCACACAGAACAGAGCAGCCAATCACCAGACAGGACACTACTGTCATAATTCCCGTACCAGCCTCCCCGGACAGGCGCCGGAATGCGGCGACTAGGGGCTTTTCACAGTAACTTCATTGAAGCCTACTAGTGACAATAAGCGATTTTCATTCATTTCATGCATAATATACACATCAGTATATAATGGTACAAACACACACTGACTGACACACTGCAAGACCAATCAACACACACAACACAGCAGCCAATCACCAGTTAGAGCACGCTCACCAGAAAGCCAGAGGGCACTAGTTTTCCCATTCATTCGGGATGCAGCCTCTGAGAAGGACAGAGCTCGCAGCTTGTAGCACAGATCTTCACCATGTGCTAACAGTCTCGACTCGTCAGGATAGGCATAGGTTTTCAATTTAATCTAACATAGTGTTGACCCACAGTGAAAGTATGTTCAACAGTTCCTAGCTTAATAAAATAGTGTTGTACTATTTCAAGTGTTGGTAGCCTGTATATGTTACTGCTAAAGTAAACACAGCCTCCACAGATCCAGAGTACCCAACATATCAACTACCACTATAAAGCCAGAGGACACCAGGTTTCCCGCTCTCTCTGTACCCAGCCACTGAGACAGTCAGAGTCCATGAGCCAGCCAGTGCAAACACCATGCGGTAGCTAGAAAGTCTGGTCAGGCTAGCACTAGGTCTCCAGTCAAGTCAGCATAGTGTCAACGCACAGTTGAACATGTATAATAGTTAAGACGTTAAATAAAATCGTGTTGCATCTCATCAAGTGTTGGAGGTCTGTCGCTCGCTACACTGCATCAAGTGCAGTCCACATCGACCCAGCCTGCCCAACACATCAGTGTGTGTTGTGGACAAACCACGTACTTACATCGGTTTCCATAGTTACGTTTTCCTTGAGCAGGTTGTTAGTCTGTCACCAATTTCTCAATGCGATGCATTATGAAATGAAGCAGATTGAATTTAAGGTCGGAATTTTCCAGCCATTTGGGATTCTCTTTTCCCGTTGGCAGCGCACCCCCATCCCGGGATTTCCTGCTGGCATGGGGTGGATTCAATGGGAAATCTCATTGCCAAGCGTCGCCATCGAATGGCGTGTCCCAAGAAAGTCACAGATGGGGGACCGGAGAATCCCGTCCTCCGTCTCCATGTGGTCCTCAAAATGAGAAACCCCAATAGAACTCTCGACATTTGAGTGTACTGGAGGCCATTCAGCTCTTTCCTATCCTTTTGTATTTTTATTCATCGGCTGTTTATCTATTTTTCTGTGAAATATTTGAATGTATTTAGTTTCTAGAGTCACTTGTGGTGATGAATTCCTAATGCAGAATTCCCTTTAACTGTAAAAGATTCTTCTAACCTCTGCCCTCTCTGGTCTTTGTTACTGATTTACTAAGCGGTGGGAATAATCTTTCGCCATTTACTCTGAGCAGATCTTTTTCATCCTCTTGCAGTTCAAATTGATTGATCCTTTTAGATCGTTTAGAGGGAACTCTCCACTCCCTGTGCCTTTGATAACCAGCCAAGCTTTTAGTACACTGCTGGAAGAAGACGATGAATCACGGACAAATATGGTCAATGTGACATTTTGAAAAAAAACAAGGGCTGGAATCCTCTGCTGATGGAACATCCAGGGGGACTAAAGACCAACTTTTATTTAAATTGATTATGAACAGTAATAAATAGTTCAGTATAATGCTAAAGTATTCTTTCGTACAGCACCTTATTCTTTCCATAATGTTTGGGGGGGGGGGGGGGGGGGGGGGTCACTTAGGGGGCCTCGGAGATCGGGACGCCATTTTAAAATATTTTATCCAAGATAAGAACTGATACCAACCTCAGAAAGATTTAAAATTTAACATCAAATAAAATCAAAGGGATAAAATTTTGACTGTGGTTTCCTGATCTCTCGATGTAAACTGTGAAGAAACAGGATGAATAGCTCTTTTCATCGTTCTGCTGCTGAAGTTACAATGGAGGACAGAGAGTTCCAGGAATTAAAAAGAAACATTTTCAATTATGCAGCGTGCGATTTAATGGCCACACGGTAGCCAAAAAGTGGCGCAACAGGGCCGATAGAAGCTGAAAAAATGAAAAAAATGAAAATCGCTTATTGTCATGAGTAGGCTTCAATGAAGTTACTGTGAAAAGCCCCTAGTCGCCACATTCTGGTGCCTGTTCGGGGAGGCTGGTACGGGAATTGAACTGTGCTGCTGGCCTGCCTTGGTCTGCTTTAAAAGCCAGCGATTTAGCCCAGTGTGCTAAACCAGCTAAATCAGAAAAGAGGAGCTGGGAGACTGCACTCCCAGGATCTATCTGGCTTGTAACGCCTTGTGAGGTCTAATACAATCTCAAGAGATGTTGCGATGTAAATACCGTCCATTGTAAGCGGGATAACATTTTGGCAAACCTGTATGCTAAAGCGAGACAGTTAGTCTGACTTTAAAGTGCGGAGTCCCGTGTTACCCATAGGATCAATCTCCTTCACCTCACAGACATCAGGCGAGCGCTGTTCAGTACTGGTCTCCAGAAACAGGGACAGACAGAGCGGCACTAATGGGAGTCGCCCAGGGGAGCGGAGGCCCACAGGTGCATGCCCTTTGGGCAGGGTGGTACCCTGGTACTGCTGGAAGTGCCAGCCTGGCACCCTAACAGTGCCACCTGGGTGCCAGCCATTCCAAGGTGGCCAAGTGGCACTGCCAGCTGGCAAAAAAATCAATGATTCAATGATGAGGGAGAGAGAGGAGGTAGGATACAGAGAGGAGTGACCATGGGCTGCCGGCACTGGCCAGCTGGCTGGTGTGGGAGAACCCTGTAGAGCCGGGGGGGGGGGAGGGGGGTTGACCAGAGGACAAGCCATTGGGTCAGTCCCATTGGCTTGGGGCATGGCCTAGACATGGACTGCCATTGCCGCCGCCTGCAAGGCAGCCATCACACTGCGCACCCAACTGACCATCCAACTTGGCCCCTGGTTCTGCAGTGTGACACTGGCTATAAGGGTACCCTCATCCTAACATGCCACCCTCCACCACACACACCCCACCTGGCCGCCACCTGACAGCAATTCATCAGGTGGCCCACTGTAAAGTAAAATGGGAAAGATGTCATTTGAAACACTAAGGTCCGATAAAACCCAATGGAATGTGAGAAAAAGCAAGCAAAAATCCCACAAAGGGTTAACAGCATTCAGAAAAGAGGGTTCGAAATGCAGACAACCTTTATCACACTAAAACAGCTTATGCTGTAATCTGATACCTTCTTTCAAGTCAGAGAAATTCTCACAAATTAAGTGTTTAGTTACATAAAGGGATCAGTATTCCACCCTTTTATAGAAGTTAAGTAGTTTAGCAAACAATTGATTAGAATTGCCAGAACCTTAAGTGAATTACGTGAAATAATGTGCATTTGTGAATAATAGAAACTTCATGTCATCAGTTAAAAGTGGAAGTCTGGAGATAACGGTTGAGTCTACTATGGCATAAATTAACACCAAGCAGGAATCAGTTTAAACATGACAAGATCCGGATGTATCACTCCTCTAAGATTTGACAAGCATCAAAGCATTTTTTACCAATGCTTATCATTGAAACATCCTCTAGTTGGAAACTAGATGAATACAATGGACGAACAAAATTATATAAATGAGCAGAAGATATTACTTGATGATAATGTCACGTAACCAGCACGGCTGCTAGAAAGGGTAATAAATACCCTGAATCACTAGCAGCCAAAGGCTTCCAGCTCTCAGAGCTGCTTCAGTAGATGGGAATGACTGAATGCAGGAGTCGAACAGGGAATCGAAGTTACTGAGAACACCCACAGATAAGGAGAGAGATTGTCAAGGGGGCCACGAAGTTCCGAACAACCGGAACGGAAATTCCAGAAGCAAGATTTTTTTTTAAACTTGTTGTAAAGACAGTAATGTTATATTTTGAGGAAAATAAAGTAAGTTAAATACTCACTTTAACCTGAAATAGTGGTTATTACAAAATATCGAAAAGTCTTCTGTACTATTACCTCAGAAAGGCTGGACTCAGGATCGAAGCTACTGAGTGGTAAGTAGATACAATCTTCTTTGTAGATATAGGTTATACCGGAAATAACTTGAAATATTAGTTTGGCCTGAATAGCACCTACTTAAGTATGCATGAAGGAGTCAGGGAACGAAAGCCCTTGTACACCATTTATAAAAGCTTTTTGACCCATTTTGGATTAGGGGGGGATTTCTAATAAAAGTGTGATCTAAATTCACCACAAAAGGGCAACACCTACTGTGCCGCCCCCCCCCCCCCCCCAGGCCACCATTGGAGGGCTATGGAGTGTACCACTGGCTAGGGCAACACCAGTCAACTGTACCCTTGGCAGCAGGGGCGGGTGCCAGAGCCAGAGGTCGGCATGGTGTCAGGCACTGATGGGGCCAGGGGTGCGGAGATATGGGTGGGGGGACATGTGGGGGCAGGGGCCCAGTGCCATCCTGGGCCACCATGTAGTCCGGTGGACCTGGTTGGGGATGAGAGTATGCATCATGCTAACATGTCGACCTTTCACTCCCTGCAGACAAGGATACTGGGATTCAAACAGCAATCGTGGCCTTCTTGCTGGTCGCTGCAGCCCTGGGGGATGCCCTGTGGCTGTACGAGCGGGCGCTGCTCGAGGAGGAGGAAGCTGCAGCAGCAAAACGTGCCCCAGAGGAACAGGAAGCAGCCACCCAGGGCGATCTCTCTGTTGTCCACTGTAACTTCAGCAGTAGAACAATGAAAAGACCTATTCATGCTGTTTCTCCACAGTTTACATGAAGAGATCAGGAAACCCCAGTCGAAATTTTATCCCTTTTATTTTATTTGATGTTAAATATAATATCTTTCTGAGGTTTGTGATGATATGCATCACTGTAAATACACAAAGGTTAATGTAAATACACTAAACTAAGTAAACACTAGAGGGAGCACCAGAGACGTCATAACATGTAGACATACAGCTAATGAACACATAGAATAGGACACGACCAATGGGCAGTCAAGACACCCAGAGGTGACACTACCACAAGGGGGCATTACACAACCCATATATAAGGACAGGGCACACATGCTCTGTCTCTTTCCACAGGCAACACTGAGAGAGTAGGACAGGGGCAGATCAGAAGCATCATACCCACCACGTGGCTCAGAGCAGACTGGTTAGTTAGACTGAGTTACTATGGCAAGATTAGCAGGAGAGTCGAACTCATGGAGAACTGTGCTAATGGTTCAATAAATCACATTGAACTTACTTCAAAGTGTGGAGTATCTTTTGGTCAAAGCTGCATCGAGTTGCAGCCTGTGTTATCCAAGAGTCCATAACACAACAAGGTTGGCATCAGCTCTTAACCTGGACAATATATTTAAAAATAGCGTCCCGATCTCTGAGGCCCTCAAAGCCCCCTCCCCCCTCCTCCCACCCCCTCGAAGCACTATGGAAAGAGTAAGGTGCTGTACAAGAGAATACTTTAGCATTATACTGATCTATTTATTACTGTTCATAATCAATTAAAGTTGGTCTTTAGTCTCCCTGGATATTCCATCAGCAGAGGATTCCAGCCCTTGTTTTTTTTTCAAAATGTCACATTGACCATATTTGTCCGTGATTCGTCGTGTTCTTGTAGCAGTGTAATAAAAACTTGGCTGGTTATCAAAGGCACAGGGAGTGGAGAGTTCCCTCTAAACGATCTAAAAGGATCAATCAATTTGAACTACAAGAGGAGGAAAAAGATCTGCTCAGAGTAAATGGCGAAAGATTATTTCCACCGCTTAGTAAATCAGTAACAAAGAACAGAGAGGGCAGACGTTCGAAAAATCTTTTTCAGTTAAAGGGAATTCTGCATTAGGAACTCATCACCACAAGTGACTATAGAAACTAAATACATTTTAATATTTCACAGAAAAATAGATAAACAGCCGATGAATAAAAATACAAAAGGATAGGAAAGAGCTGAATGGCCTCCAGTACACTCAAATGTCGAGAGTTCTATTGGGGTTTCTCATTTTGAGGACCACATGGAGACGGAGGGTGGGATTCTCCGGTCCCCCATCTGTTTCTTTCTTGGGACACGCCATTCGATGGCGACGCTTGGCAATGAGATTTCCCATTGAAGCCACCCCATGCCAACAGGAAATCCCGGGGTGGGAGTGCGCTGCCAACGGGAAAAGAGAATCCCAACGGCCGGAGAATTCTGACCTTAATTTCAATCTGTTTTATTTCATAATGCATCGCATTGAGATATTGGTGACAGACGAACGACCTGCTCCAGGAAAATGTAACTATGGAAACTGATGTAAGTACGTGCTTTGTCTGCCACACACACACACACCACTAGGTGTGAGAGGAGAAAAGAAGTATTGTGAAATAACCTCTGCTCTTTTTATTTTTTAACTGTCTTAGCGTGAAATAACACTACAGTTCATCTTTTGGTGAAGAATTCCCTGCCTTGATTTATTCAAGTGTCACTTTGATGCCTGTGAACTGACGCATCACGTTTCACAATGTCAATTCAACATTTTAAGTTGGATATTTCTGCTAACAAGATGCAAGTGTCATGATCTACATGTATTCAGATATCCACATTTAAAGATCATTCATACAGGCAGTGGTCCAGGCTGCTGAAATGAACTCATTCTTGATAACTTGATTGATCCATTTATAACTAATGCACATTCTAATTAGGAAAGATTTTCCGAAGGTTATGGCTAATAAAAAACATAAAACACAACTGCAACAGCTGTTATATGAGTGTCCCTTTAAGAAAGGTTTAGTCTCTTATCATGTGACTTGTAGCACATTGGGCTGTGGCTGTGAGGTGAGAGCGGGTTTCAGTTTCAGTTTGACTGCTTTGGACTCAGAAGGAGAAAGAAGTGTTTTCCCATGTTTTTCTCTGTTTTCATTTTTAAAAAGTTGTCCCAGTAAAAGGCACATTGGGTATGGTTAACTGCCTTGGTAACTTTAAAGATACAGTTGTTTTCCAGAAGGAGATTGAATCTGCTGTTTGGAACTGGACCAGAATTTCAGGAAAAGGACCAGTCCCATTCAAGAGAGAATACAATGTGCTGGACCACACCCTTGAAAAGGCGTTTTGGATTAATTGGATTTTGTTATTGAATTGGAACAGCTAAGGGGGAATTCATTAAGTGTTATACATTGATTACTGTAGCTATGTGGTGTCTTTATGTTTGTAATTGATAAAAATTCTTGCTGTGTTTATATATATACCATATATATATATATATATATATATACCAGGGTCTGGTTTAGCTCACTCAGCTAAATTGCTGGCTTTTAAAGCAGACCAAGCAGGCCAGCAGCAGGCTTCGATTCCCGTACCAGCCTCCCCGGACAGGCGCCGGAATGTGGCGACTAGGGGCTTTTCACAGTAACTTCATTGAAGCCTACTCGTGACAATAAGCGATTTTCACTTATATGTATGTTAAGTACATTCTTAGAATATTTGGATTAAAGTGTCTCGGGAGTCTGATGAATCACACTTGCAGTGAAGGTTTTTGTGCTCATCCTCGCCAAACTAAACATAAAGGTAAACGGTCAGGCGAATTTCACAATACACTTTGGAGTTTCTAAGCCGTGGTGCACAACACAAAGTAAACACAAAATATCATGGATGTTGGAAATCTAAAACAAAATCAGAAAATGCAGGAAATACTCAGCAGGTCTGACAACATTACTGAAGATCGAAACAGAGTTAACGGGCGTGATTCAATGAGAAATAAAGAGTCCGCTTTTCTGTGCATTTAGCGGGGTGATCTCGGTGACTGCAGTGTTGGGGAACACCCCGCTATTCAGCGGACTCTGTCGGTTGTTCGGTGACTGCAGTGTTGGGAAACACCCCGCTATTCAGCGGACTCTGTCGGTTGTTCGGTGACTGCAGTGTTGGGGAACACCCCGCTATTCAGCGGACTCTGTCGGTTGTTCGGTGACTGCAGTACTGGGAAACACCCCGCTATTCAGCGGACTCTGTCGGTTGTTCTTGGCCTCAGTGAGAAACGCCCGGTTGAGGCCGCACTTTTGTCATTTCCTGCATTAATGGTCTCAGCCTGTGAGTGCAGGAAGACTACTCGCTGATTGGGACAGACTGTGTCCAGAGCCGTCACAGTCGGGCGGGAGCTGTGTTGCTGGCCGGAGGGGCTTCTGCGAGAGCTGGGGGGAATGGTGGTATCTGGCCAGGGGGCAGTGAGGGTGTGTCCAGTGGGACACTGCCTGGCGGGTTGGGTCCACAAATGGCCGTTGCCATGTTGTATGGCGCAACCGCTGCAGGTCGTCACCGTGCGCATGCGCGGCCATGGATCTGGCCATTCTCCTGCCGTTTATTTTGTGGAGGCCGGGAGTTGCACATGGCACGGCTGCTAGCCCCTCACCGGTCGTGGCATCAGTCAGGATGCGGTGCCGATTGTTTCCATGTAAAACGCCAAGGATCCTCCGCACTTGGCCTCAGAATCAGAGGATCTGCCCCGTGGACTTTCATGACAGAAATGTCAACCCCATACCTGCAACTCCACAACATCCTCAGGGCGACAAAGTGTGTTGGCAGCATCATACCCCTGGCACTGACCACGCCTCCCCACACACACCCGTAACCCACCCCCTCCTCCCCTCGGGGGACGGCGGACTCCCCACCCTACCCCACATGCCAGCACCCATACCAGCCGCCATGGCCGGGTGCTTTGGCCACTGAGGCCACCAGCTACCCACCCCTGGGCTGCATGCGTCGGATCGTCTAACACTGTTGTTGTACGTATTCCGCCCCCCCCCCCCCCCCCACCCCCCCACAGGAGAAGGCGCAGTGCCCAACTGCCGGTGCTCCCCTCAACCCCACACAACCTGCATCGCACACCACCCTCACCCCCACACCCCCTCACCCCCTCATGCCCACACCCACTTCCCCCGGCCCGCGATCTAATTATGCATGTTGCCTTGTGCCTTGCAGGACCTGATAGAGATGGGGCAGGGCCATCTGGTGGCCGCCTCCTTCAGCCAGTGCTAGAGCCAGTGTCCCCAGTCAGCCGAGCAGTGATGCTGAAAGCATTTTTCGATTTAGCCGTCGGCCGACGCAGAATTCCACCGTTATATTTGTATGGTATAGATATATGCTATATGGTTATATTTTATACTGGAGATGAAGCCAAAGAACAATTTTCACTTTTGTGTGGACAATAAAGTTCTATTCTATTTTTTTCTTTTTTATTCTTTTCTAGTTAATTAAACTGTTGACTGGATTTTTACAAAGTTGAGTACATAAAAGCTGCTAGGTTTTAAAGACAGGCACTTGAAATAAATATGGTCAAGTTGAATTTTGCTTCAAGTATATAAGTCATGGGAAGCATGGTCACACACAGTGTTTAGCACTGCTGTCTCACAGCACCAGGGGCTCAGGTTTAATTCTGGCGTTGGGTGACCATCTATGTGGAGTTTGTACGTTCTCTCCGTGTGTGCGTGGGTTTCCTCCGGCTGCTCCTGTCTCTTCCCACAATCGAAAGAAGAGCAGGTTAGGTGGATTGGTCATGCTAAAATTACCCCTTAGTGTCCAGGGATGTGCCAGTTGAGTGGTGTTTTGGGGAGTATGCCTGGGTGGGCTATCTTTTAAAGTGGTGGGTGCAGACTCGTAGGGCTGAATTTCTGCACTTCTGCACTGTAGCGATACAATGAGTAGAGATTTGGGTTAGGAGATAAAGAAGATTTATTGTGTTCAGTTGTTCAATTTCAAAGAGAAATAAAAAGGGATTGGCAACTTGGAAAAGGTCATAAATAAAGCACGGCTATTAAACATGGAAGTGGGGGGAATAAGGAAAACTTAAAAGTATTTACATTCTGGAAAGGTTAAGTATCAAAGAAGTATTGTGAACAATGGATTGAAACATGAAAGAGGCCAAGGTTTACTTAATGAGAGAACATAAGAACATAAGAACTAGGAGCAGGAGTAGGCCATCTGGCCCCTCGAGCCTGCTCCGCCATTCAATGAGATCATGGCTGATCTTTTGTGGACTCAGCTCCACTTTCCGGCCCGAACACCATAACCCTTAATCCCTTTAATCTTCAAAAAACTATCTATTTTTACCTTAAAAACATGTAATGAAGGAGCCTCAACTGCTTCACTGGGCAAGGAATTCCATAGATTCACAACCCTTTGGGTGAAGAAGTTCCTCCTAAACTCAGTCCTAAATCTACTTCCCCTTATTTTGAGGCTATGTCCCCTAGTTCTGCTTTCACCCGCCAGTGGAAACAACCTGCCCGCATCTATCCTATCTATTCCCTTCATAATTTTAAATGTTTCTATAAGATCCCCCCTCATCCTTCTAAATTCCAACGAGTACAGTACCAGTCTACTCAACCTCTCCTCATAATCCAACCCCTTCAACTCTGGGATTAACCTAGTGAATCTCCTCTGCACACCCTCCAGTGCCAGTATGTCCTTTCTCAAGTAAGGAGACCAAAACTGAACACAATATTCCAGGTGTGGCCTCACTAACACCTTACACAATTGCAACATAACCTCCCTAGTCTTAAAATCCATCCCTCTAGCAATGAAGGACAAAATTCCATTTGCCTTCTTAATCACCTGTTGCACCTGTAAACCAACTTTCTGTGACTCATGCACTAGCACACCCAGGTCTCTTTGCACAGCGGCATGCTTTAATATTTTATCGTTTAAATAATAATCCCGTTTGCTGTTATTCCTACCAAAATGGATAACCTCACATTTGTCAACATTGTATTCCGTCTGCCAGACCCTAGCCCATTCACTTAACCTATCCAAATCCCTCTGCAGACTTCCAGTATCCTCAGCATTTTTCACTTTACCACTCATCTTAGTGTCATCTGCAAACTTGGACACATTGCCTTTGGTCCCCAACTCCAAATCATCTATGTAAATTGTGAACAATTGTGGGCCCAACATGGATCCCTGAGGGACACCACTAGTTACTGATTGCCAACCAGAGAAACACCCATTAATCCCCACTCTTTGCTTTCTATTAATTAACCAATCCTCTATCCATGCTACTACTTTACCCTTAATGCCATGCATCTTTATCTTATGCAGCAACCTTTTGTGTGGCACCTTGTCAAAAGCTTTCTGGAAATCCAGATATACCACATCCATTGGCTCCCCGTTATCTACTGCACTGGTAATGTCCTCAAAAAATTCCACTAAATTAGTTAGGCATGACCTGCCCTTTATGAACCCATGCTGTGCCTGCCCAATGGGACTATTTCTATCCAGATGCCTCGCTATTTCTTCCTTGATGATAGATTCCAGCATCTTCCCTACTACCGAAATTAAGCTCACTGGCCTATAATTTCCTGCTCTCTGCCTACCTGCTTTTTTAAACAGTGGTGTCACGATTGCTAATTTCCAATCCACCGGGACCACCCCAGAGTCTAGTGAATTTTGGTAAATCATCATTAGTGCATCTGCAATTTCCCTAGCCATTTCTTTTAGCGCTCTGGGATGCATTCCATCAGGTCCAGGAGACTTGTCTATCTTTATCGCCATTAGCTTGCCCATCACTACCTCCTTAGTGATAACAATCCTCTCACAGTCCTCACCTGCCATAGCCTCATTTCTATCAGTCGCTGGCATTTTATTTGTGTCTTCCACTGTGAAGACCGACCCAAAAAACCTGTTCAGTTCCTCAGCCATTTCCTCATTTCCCATTATTAAAACTCCTTCTCATCCTCTAAAGGACCAATATTTACCTTAGCCACTCTTTTTTGTTTTATATATTTGTAAAAGCTTTTACTGTCTGTTTTTTTTTCTCAGCAAGTTTACTCTCATACTCTATCTTACTCTTCTTTATAGCTTTTTTAGTAGCTTTCTGTTGCCCCCTAAAGATTTCCCAGTCCTCTAGTCTCCCACCAATCTTTGCCACTTTATATCTTTTTCCTTCAATTTGATACTCTCCCTTATTTCCTTAAATATCCTGGGCCGATTTTCCCTCTTTCTACTGCCCTTCCTTTTTGTTGGTATAAACCTTTGCTGAGCACTGTGAAAAATCGCTTGGAAGGTTCTCCACTGTTCCTCAACTGTTCCACCATAAAGTCTTTGCTCCCAGTCTGCCTTAGCTAGTTCTTCTCTCATCCCATTGTAATCTCCTTTGTTTAAACACAAAACACTAGTATTTGATTTTACTTTCTCACCCTCCGTCTGTATTTTTAATTCCACCATATTGTGATCGCTCCTTCCGAGAGAATCCCTAACTATGAGATCATGAATCAATCCTGTCTCATTACACAGGACAAGATCTAGGACCGCTTGTTCCCTCGTAGGTTCCATTACATACTGTTCTAGGAAACTATCGCGGATACATTCTATAAACTCCTCCTCAAGGTTGCCTTGACCGACCTGGTTAAACCAATCGACATGTAGATTAAAATCCCCCATGATAACTGCTGTACCATTTCTACATGCATCAGTTATTTCTTTGTTTATTGCCTGCCCCACCATAACGTTACTATTTGGTGGCCGATAGACTACTCCTATCAGTGACTTTTTCGGCTTACTATTCCTGATTTCCACCCAAATGGATTCAACCTTATCCTCCATAGCACCGATGTCATCCCTTACTATTGCCCGGATGTCATCCTTAAATAACAGAGCAACACCCTTACCACCCTCCCTTACCATCCACTCTGTCCTTCCAAATAGTTTGATACCCTTGGATATTTAACTCCCAATCGTGACCATCCTTTAACCATGTTTCAATAATGGCCACTAAATCATAGTCATTCACGATAATTTGTGCCATCAACTCATTTACTTTATTCCGAATACTACGAGCATTCAGGTAAAGTACACTTATGTTGGTTTTTTAACCTATGTTTCGAATCTTAACATCTCCAGTTTTATTCCTTTTAGTATTACTGGGCCTATTCACTGAGCTGCCCTCAGTCACTGTACCTTGTACTGTCGCCCTTTTTGATTTTTGACTATGTCTTCTCTGCCTTGCACTTTTCCCCTTCCTTTTGCTTCTGTCCCTGTTTTACTACCTTCCAACTTCCTGCATCGGTTCCCATCCCCCTGCCTCATTAGTTTAAACCCTTTCCAACAACTCTAGAAAACACCCCCCCTCGGGCATCGGTTCCAGTCCTGCTCAGGTGCAGACCGTCCGGTTTGTACTGGTCCCACCTCCCCCAGAACCGGTCCCAGTGCCCCAGGAATTTGAATCTCTCCCTCTTGCACCATCTCTCGAGCCGCGCATTCATCCCATCTATCCTGACATTCCTACTCTGACTAGCTCGTGGCACTGGTAGCAATCCTGAGATTACTACCTTTGAGGTCCAACTTTTTAGTTTAACTCCTAACTCCCTGAATTCCGCTTGTAGGACCTCATCCCGTTTTTTTACCTATATCGGTGGTGCCTATGTGCACCACAGCAGCTGGCTGTTCACCCTCCCCCCCCCCCCCAAGAATGTCCTGCAGCCGCTCCGAGACATCCTTTACCCTTGCACCAGGGAGGCAACATACCATCCTGGAGTCTCGATTGCGTCCACAGAACCGCCTGTCTATTTCTCTTACGATCGAGTCACCTATCACTATAGCCCTGCCATTTTTCTTCCTGCCCTGCTGTGCAGCAGATCCAGCCACGGTGCCATGAACCTTGCTGCTGTGGATAGCTTGAGAGCTGTGGATGCTGCTGTGGATAGCTTGGGAGCTGTGGATACAACTGTGAGGATGCAAAGTGAACCCAGAAAAGTGTCTGCTTTTCCAGGAACAGAGCTCAGTTTTAAAGTTTGTGAAATTTCCACAGCAGTGTGGAAATGGAAGTGAAGCCCTGTGACATTCGACCCCGACCCCAACAAAGGGTTTGCCTTGTGGCAATGTTACAGAGTAAATATCTGGAAGGGATTGTTGCCTAAAGGGGTGTTTATTTGTGAATCAAACCAAGTAGGAAATCTTCGGTGGGAATGATCGCAAAGCTAATTTTAACTGTGTAAATTTACTCTTGTACATTTATGTTTTCATTTTTTTAAATATCTGTTTCAATTTAAGATTAAAAATCTTCTAAAGTGTTACTGGAAGTTATATCTTCTGACATCAATGCATATATTTTGTGGTAAAATACAAAAAGAAAAGAGTTATGATAGCTTGCCAAGTTTCCCTTTAGAATTTGGTTTTCACAATACCGACCGCCTAACAGATCATAGAATAGTGGCTGAATGGGCTTCACCTGTACTGTCAGGTTCTTGGAGGATTCTCCTTGACCAAATCAATGCCCAATTTGCAGCATGTTCCGGATTGAGCTTCAATACAGAGCACTTCAATACACAAAGAGCTGGAGACTCAGTTTACACTTAGAACCTTTCAAGTTTAAGATGAGTGTTGGTCGTTTAATGAAGAAAATTGTGATCAATTTATAAGAGGTCCTTTTGCATGCAACATAGAGTTATTAAAATCTAAATGAAGCATTATTAAATCCAAGGATACGTCAGTAAAATAAGAAAACATTATGATTTTATAGAAACTTTGTCAAGCATCCTAAATAAACTTGTAACAAGAAAAATTGCTTGCGAGAAGAGAGCATGTCGTGTTCAAGTCATTGATTTTCTGTCATTTCTTGTGAAAATTAATAAGAATCAATGTTAAAGTTGATTTTAGTACAGCCGACTTTTCTCCCGTAGCTCTTCAAAATAAATGTTGCGGAATAATAACCACTTAACAAAGTGCTGAAGGTGGGTGGACGTGGAAGTTGGGTTGTTGGGTTGGGAAGTTGGTTTAGCTGGTTTAGCACACTGGACTAAATCACTGGCTTTTAAAGCAGCCCAAGGCAGGCCACGGTTCAATTCCCGTACCAGCCTCCCTGAACAGGTGCCGGAATATGGCGACTAGGGGCTTTTCACAGTAACTTCATTGAAGCTTACTCGTGACAATAAGCGATTTTCATTTTTCAAGTTTCATTTCTTCTGAAGAACTGATAGCTCCCTGAAATGTAAATGTTGAGTGTCAGCACAAATTCACCTTTTTTGTCTAGCAGTCCAGGCAGGTACAAATGTCAATGTTGGAATGGACCACAACTGTTATGGGCAGCACGGTATCACAGTGTTTAGCACTGTGGTTTCACAGCACCAGGGTCCCAGGTTCGATTCCTGGCTGGGTCACTGTGCTGAGTCTGCTCGTTCTCCCTGTGTCTGTGTGGGTTTCCTGCCACTAGTACCAAAAGACGTCCTGTTATGTAATTTGGACATTCTGAATTCTCCCTCTGTGTACCCAAACAGGCGCTGGAATGTGGCGACGAGGGGATTTTCACAGTAACTTCATTGCAATGTAAGCCTACTTGTGACAATAAAGATTAATATTATTACATGTTAAAAATTCAATTTACCTACCTATGATAATAGTACAACATCTATGCTTTTGGCCTTCAAAACCAAATAATAGGAAACATGTGATATGTCCACTGAAGTTTAACATTTACCTTTACATATACCAGGAATGTGGTCCTGTGGGTGATTCACTGTCACAGCAAATTTTGTTGAGATCATAATATACTTAAATATTCACTGAGATTCAGTGATACCGCCACCAGTCCTGCCGATTTCTTTTTTTTTATAGAGTTAAGAGTACCTAATTATTTTTTTCCAATTTTGCGGGGCAATTTAGCGTGGCCAATCCACCTAAGCTGCACATCTTTGGGTTGTGAGGGTGAAACTCACGCAGACACGAGGAGAATGTGCAAACTCCACAGTGACCGAGGGCCAGGATTTGAACCCAGGTCCTCAGCGCCGCAGTCCCAGTGCTAACCACTGCGCCACATGCCACCCCTGTCCTGACAATTTCAATGAAAGCTTGTGTCTTTGTGAGTGTGTGGATTCTTGTTTCGGGCAATACGTCAGAGGCAACTTTACATGATAATCCCTTTGTTTAGCATTATGCAGAGAACTAGCAGGTGAGTTGATCATGTGGAGAGTAGCAGTAAGGATACGTTAGAGGAATGTTTTGATTTTATTCTACAGTTTTCCTGAGAAATAATCATTTGAACAATCGCTGATGTGAGAAGAACCCCCATTACTCTTTTGTGTTTATCTTGTTGCGTGGATTCCGGGGCTGACATTCAGATCAGGCGATTACACCTAAACTGTGCCAAATAAAACAGTACGAAGCAATCCTGAATGAATTGCCCTGATTAGTTGCAGGGCATATATTTCCCACACAAACTCTGTGATCCAGCTTCCATCAAAATATGACTAGAATCCTGTGTTATTGTGATGGGAATACTCCCATATTTGGGTAAGCTGAAGAGTCCACTGTTATGAATGATGGAATTCATGCCGACATGGTGATTTGAATTCAGGAGATTGTGCCTCCCTGCCTTATCCCCATGATTGATGTGGCATGGTAACCTCAAGCTACGTAACCAATTTCCTCTCTGTAAAGTAGAGCGATGCTTATGGCGCTTGTGGATTATGGATAATCAGCAATTACTATTTCGAGACAAGACTGAAGGAAGGTAAATCTACTTCAAGCCCTGAGCTTTGGGACGGGGTGGCTGGAGGGTTCACTGCGCTTTGTGCAACACTCCACTGCACCCGCTATATCAGAGGTGGGAAGCTCAAGGCATCCTTGGGCCTATTCTCTAGGGATTCCTCTGATCTTCTGCCAAGGTTTTGGTGAGTTTTCGCACAACCACAGTCAAATTCTAACCGATATTTAAAGTGCCCGATGGATGAGAGATATGCAGAGTTAAAGTGATAGGAAAAAAATAACTTGGATTTCAATCATTCCATTGACTCACATGCCACCTACTGGTGTTGAATGGAAAGCCAAATAAATCTTGCCTTGCGGTGTCAATTGACATTCTGCAACTAGTCAGGGCAATTCATTCAGGATTGCTTTGTACTGTTTTAATCACACACTACATTAGAATGAAGTCTGTGATGCTGCTGGTGAATTGACAGCTATATTTAGTGACTTTTAGGTGGTAATCTTCACCACTTTACTGCACGGGAATGAGATATTAGGTAATGGCAGTTTGCAGTGCTGTAGAATTTACCTCAGAGTATTTTAATGTCCATTGACATTTCACGATGTTTGGTTCTTTTCCCTGAACATTGCAATTCTGTTGCAATTTGTTTTATGAGAAATGCTAATAATGGCATTTGGGAAAAAGATCAGAGTGGATTCTTAACAAAAATAAGTCACATTGATATAATTAATAGGATCATAGAACTCCTGCAGTGCAGATGGAGTCCACTCGGTCCATCGAATCTGCACCCGGCCCTCTGAAAGGGCACCCTACCTAGGCCCAATCCCCACACTATCCCCACAGGTTAATTATTCCAAAACGCACAGAGTACTAATTATAGTGAGAACAAAGTATATATCATGTGCTTTCCAATAAAGGCAGGATACATTATTAATCTAGGTAGGAAGAGGTTGTACCCGCTCCCGATACCAATAAGAACACGCTGTATGTGTTCCAATCAGTCTAAGACCTATCCTAAACATATTCATTTCCACAGTCCCCAGCACTAAACATTATTTTGGACAACTCTTGAAAGTTCTCAGCATTCAGTTGCCCTTATTGACCTGCAAACATACAGAAATAATTCTTCTGAATACTTTATGTAGCAATGTCGTAAATGTTGTCGTGATATCTGACACATACAATAACGAAACTGGAGATATTCCAATCTCAAGGCTTTTCATAATGTCTAATAATGTTTAGTAATGAATCCTTAAAATAGCTCAGAGTGCTGGCATTGAGGTTTGTGTTGCATCATTAAAGGAAGGGTAAAGTATGAAATCCATTAAGTCATATTTTCAAAAGCTTTTCAAGCTTATCGCCTGTTACTAAATGATGATGCCCTTCATACAATACTTAAATATATTCAAAAACAGAACTATCACTGGACAATTTATTTCCCAAAATGGGAAACTTGGAGAATGGTCTTCCTTGAGGCATTCTGTTGTGTTACATTATACTGGAGTTGTCATTTATTGAATCATTTGTTCTTTTTTCAGTTTAATACAATCAATGTCATGATTTGGAATTCCTCTCGGGAACTCTGCTACATGAAATTTACAGTCTTCCCTGGATTACTCTGGTTGTTTTAAGATTTACTGAGTAGATCTCTGACTCGAATTCCTATTTTACTCAAAACAAATCTCGGAGCGTTAAGGCGATGAAACCTGTGAATTTTATGGAAGCAGAAGATGGTCCAGCTTCCTTTGCAAATTGTACTTATATTTTTAATCAGATGTACATGCCTTTATTCAATAAACTACTTCATAATCAGGGCAACAGATTTTGAAGCACTTTCAGATAGAACACTTACAGTTGGTTCAACGAATTACTTAGTTTTCACTTGGTAGAGCAAGCAAATGGACAGTAAAATAGCATTACAGCGAAGAGCCATCTTTTCTCTTGATGCACGATCAATAACTCCCGCAGTGAGATTGTAGGACAATTGAAGGCTTTATTGAACTAGATGTTTCCTCCAGCAGCGCAGGTACAGAATGCAGCAGTTAGGGAAACACAGACTCTTATACTCCCCCTTTCTGGGCGGAACCAGCAGGCAGGTTCCACCAATGATCTTACAGTATTAGGTACCTCCAACCTAGGTACCGTAATACCCCTAATACAGACTACCACATTCACCACCTGTTAAAAAAGAGTCCGGCAGGGGTGGTGGCCTTGCGTTGTACAGTGGTAGATGTTATGGCGGTACCCGTCGGTGGTACAGTGTTTTGCCTTTTTACATGTCACACAAATTATTTACAGGTATTTATTTACAGAGACATTTCATAATGAAGCTATTAGTCGATCGGGGGCTCTGGTCGTCCTCTGTGATCGGCGCAGTTTCAGCGGTGATGCAGGCACCGGCTCGGGCATCTGTGACTCTGGGAGCATGGCGTCTTCAGCTTCATCGCCTCTGGGTGGGACCAGTGGAAGGACCAATCCCCCTGGGAAGGGGGCAGCAGTGGGGTGCGCCGGTGGGAGGGTGGATGGTGTTGGTGAGGGGGGGTGTGGGTGGGGATCCAGCGGGCGCCAGGTCCCGGAGGAAGTCCGCATCCTGTCGGCCGTTGGAGTATGCCATATAGGCATACAGAGGGTTAGCATGAAGGAGATGTACCCTCTCAACCAATGAGTCTGACGTGTGCGCCCGCACGTGCTTGCGGAGCAGGATGGGTCCAGGAGCTGCCAGTCAGGTTGGGAGCGAGGACCCGGCGGAGAATTTCCTAGGGAAGACAAGGAGACGTTCATGAGGTGTTTCGTTGGTCGTGGTACACAGTAGTGACCGAATGGAGTGGAATGCATCGGGGAGGACCTCCTGCCAGCGGGAGACTGGGAGATTATTGGACCATAGGGTCAGTAGGACGGCCTTCCAGACCGTTCCGTTCTCACTCTCCACCTGCCCGTTTCCCCGGGGGTTGTAACTGGTCGTCCTGCTTGAGGCAATGCCCTTGCTGAGCAGGATTTGATTCAGCTCGTCGCTCATGAAGGAGGACACCCTATCGCTGTGGACGTAGGCGGGGAAACCGAACAAGGTAAAGATGCTGTGGAGGGCTTTAATGATGGTGGCAGCAGTCATGTCGGGACAGGGGATGGCGAAGGGGAACTGGGAGTACTCATCAATCACGTTCAAGAAGTACGTGTTACGGTCGGTGGAGGGGAGGGTTCCTTTGAAGTCCATACTGAGGTGCTCAAAGGGTCGAGAACCCTTCACCAGGTGCGCTTTCTCTGTTCGGTTGAAGTGCAGCTTGCAATCCGTGCAGATTTGGCAGTTCATGGTGACAGTCCTGACCTCCTCAACGGAGTAGGGCAGGTTGCAGGTTTTGATAAAATGGAAGAAACGAGTGACCCCCGGGTGGCAGAGGTCATCGTGAGGGATCCGGAGTCGGTCAACCTGTGCATTGGCAAATGTGCCACAGGATAGGGCATCAGGAGGTTCGTTGAGTTTCCTGGGACGATACAAGATCTCATAGTTGTAGGTGGAGAGCTCGATTCTCCACCGTAAGATCTTATCGTTCTTTATCTTGCCCCGCTGTGCATTATCAAACATGAAAGCTACCGACCGTTGGTCAGTGAGGAGCGTGAATCTCCTGGCGGCCAGGTAGTGCCTCCAATGCCGCACAGCTTCTACTATAGCTTGGGCCTCCTTTTCCACTGAGGAATGACGGATTTCAGAAGCATGGAGGGTGCGTGAGAAGAAGGCCACGGGCCTGCCCACCTGGTTGAGGGTGGCCGCCAGGGCTACGTTGGATGCGTTGCTCCCGACCTGGAAGGGAAGGGGCCCATCGATTGCGTGCATTGTGGCCTTTGCGATGTCTGCCTTTATGCGACTGAAGGCCTGGCGGACCTCTGCAGACAGGGGGAAAACGTGGATTGGATTAGTGGGCGGGTCTTGTCCGCATAATTGGGGATCCACTGGGCGTAGTATGAAAAAACCCCAGGCAACGTTTCAGGGCCTTGAAGCAGTGGGGGAGGGGAAACACCATGAGGGGGCGCATGCATTCGGGATCGTATGACTCAATCGTGCACTACGTAGTCAAGGATGGCTTGACGATCGGGTCTGAATACACATTTCTCCTTGTTATAGGTGAGGTTAAGGAGACTGGCGGTATGGAGGAATTTGCGGAGGTTGGTGTCGTGGTCCTGCTGGTCGTGGCCGCAGATGGTGACGTTGTCGAGGTACGGAAACGTGGCCCGCAAACCATACCGGTCAACCATTCGGTCTATCTCCCGTTGGAAGACCGAGACCCCATTTGTGACACCGAAGGGAACCCTTAGGAAGTGGTGCAGTCGCCCATCTGCTTCGAATGCAGTGTACATGCGGTCGTCCAGGCGTATGGGGAGCTGATGGTAGGCGGATTTGAGGTCCACTGTGGAAAAGACCTTGCATTGTGCAATCTGATTGACCAAATCAGATACGCGGGGCAGGGGGTACGTGTCAAGCTGCGTATACCTGTTGATGGTCTGACTATAATCAATGACCAAAATGTGCTTCTGCACGGTCTTTACAACCACCACTTGAGCTCTCCAGGGGCTGTTGCTAGCCTCGATGATACCTTCCTTTTCAGTAACCGCTGGACTTCGGACCTGATGAAGGTCCGGTCCTGGGCACTGTACCGTCTGGTGGCGATGGGTTTGCAATCGGGGCTGAGGTTTGCAAACAGGGACGGCGGGTCGACCTTGAGGGTCGCGAGGCTGCAGACAGTGAGGGGGGTATTGGGTACAGTTAAGCTCTGGAGGTTACATTGGAAGTCCAATCCCAGGAGTGTGGCAGCGCAGAGGTGAGGGAGGGCGTAGAGTCGGAAATTGTTAAACTCTCTTCCCTGGACTGTGAGGTTAGCGATGCAGTACCCCTTGAAAAAGACAAGTCAATACCCCCGATTGCATCAGCTAGAATCCAATGCTGGGCGTTGCTACTGGCGGCGTATAGATACGTTCTGGAGCACAGACCGGGAACCTGAGTAGCAAATGCAGATGCTTTGAGCAGACTTCCCCTCCCGGACACTCCGCCTCAAATACCAAAAGTAGAGGAGACAGTAATGACTCTATATTTTTTGGACACCCTACCAGTAGACGCACAACATATTCGGTTGTGGACGCAAAAAGACCCAGTTTTAGCCAAGATGAAGCATTTACTGCTAACAGGGGAACTGGAAAGACCAGTGGAGCCCCAGATGCACCCATACTGAAGCAGAAGGGACCAAATAACCGTAGAAGACGGTATCCTATTATGGAGAGCCCGGGTAATCGTCCCAGCTCAGGGGCGTCAGGCAATCTTAACCGAGTTATATCACGGTCACCCAGGGGTGTCTAAAATGATGATGCTAGCTCGAAGCTACCTTTGGTGACCAGGTTTGGACACCGACATAGCAGCCTTGGTATGTCGGTGCCACGAGTGCCAACAGGGGCAAAGAGTGCCACCAGCGGCGCCATTGCACCCGTGGGAATGGCCAGGCAGACCGTGGACCCGCCTGCATATTGACCACGTCGGCCCTTTCATGGGCTCAATGTTTTTGGTGATAGTGGACGCCCACTCCAAATGGTTGGACGTCCACCGGGTAAACACGGCAAGCACAGCATCGACAATTGAAAAATCAGGGCCTCGTTTGCAACACATGGACTTCCGGAGGTATTGGTGTCGGACAACGGAACGGCATTCACAAGTGGGGAATTTGGAAAATTCCTGAAGGAAAATGGAGTCCTTCACATCAAAACGGCCCCTTACCATCCAGCGACCGACGGGTTGGCAGAGAGAGCGGTCCAGACACTTAAAGCGGGACTCAAGAAGCAGCCGGCAGCATCAATAGACACAAAGCTCTCCCGCTGGCTGTTTGATTACAGGACTACACCGCATTCCACAACGGGCATACTGCCAGCTGAACTCTTATTGGGAAGGCGGCTGCGAACGAGGCTGAGTCTCCTTTTCCCAAATTTAACAGGGAAAGTGGAGAAACAACAGGAGGCCCAACGCAGGGGGCATGATAATAGTCGGCAGCAGAGACATTTCCAGGTGGCACCGGTTTGGGTCAAGAATTATGGGAATGGACCAACGTGGGTCAAAGGCACGGTAGAGTCCCAAACAGGGCCCATATCCTATGAGGTTTCAATAGGAGGTAAGGTGCTGAAGAAACACCTAGACCAAATAAGGGCAGCGGAACCACACCTGGAGGCAGGCAAAGCAGGACCGCCTCGAGCTGGGATAGCCCAGACGGAAAGGATACCCACACCCCAGCCCCGAGCAATTTCTCCAGACCCCGGCATCCAGTCGTCAGAGTCAGAGATGGACACGCTCGACGAGGCCACCGTGACACCTCTCCCCGAGGAGGAGGAAGAATAACTTCCAAGGAGGTCATCAAGGAAAAGACGGGCACCTATAAGGTACACCCCGCCCATGTTGGAGAACGACCCGGCGGACGACACAGAGGTGACAGACCCAGACATGAGGAGCAGGAAGAAGCTCAGAGGAATGCCAGCTGGCAGGAATTCCTCGGACCTTGGGGGGGGAGGGGTGCACTGAACTCCAATTGGCTTTATTGTTTGGCCAATTGGAGTATGAGCTCCCTCAATGATAGCTCATTGAGGGGGCCCATATAATCACCTGTGTAGGCTTTGTGAGCCAGTCTTAAGTTGACTGGACTGCTAGCAGCACTGTTTGTAGCTGCTCCTGTAATATCGTTATTGTAAATAAATATTGGTGCGGTGACGGAACTCCTGCCTCCCGTGGATTACTACAAATGTGGTTGACTCTTAACTGCCCCCTCAAAGGCAATTAGGGATGGGCAATAAATGCTGGCACAGCCTGCGATGCCCATGCCCCATGAACAAATAAAAAGAAAATGCAAGTTTGCATTGTGGTCAGCTTCCAGGATCGAACTGATGCAGAAACTCTGACTTGCTAGGGTAATCCCCTACCCTGGTCCCTGCAAGGCTACCCGGGTCATGTGGCCATCGGCAGATCGCCTCTTAAAGGGGACAGACACCACAATCAACATAGCTTTATTTGGGCCATGGAAGGCAGCCCACTCAGCACCTTCCCCACTGACCATAAAGTTATTATATAATGGGAGTGCGTGGTCCGATGGTTTATACCCTGTTGATGGCACTTTGCCCTGTTTATGGGTTCACCCACCTGTTTTCCTGCCCATAAAATCCAGTCTTTGAAATATTGTGAAGGATAAATCCTAAATAGAAAATTCTGTACACACTCAGAATATCTGTGGTATCGGTGGCGAGAGAAACAGAGTTAATATTTCAAGTTATTGAAATTTCATCAGAACTGGGAAAAGTTAGAGATGCAATTAGTTGTAAGCAAGTACAGAGACTGAGAAAGAAGCGCGAGGTGAATGAAGAACAAAGGGACCATGATATGGTGAAAGGATGGGGTTAAATAACAAAAGTGATGTAACAGGCAAGTGAAGAAACAAATAATGTATCTACTGGATAAAACATAAATGACGTATCTCGTCAAGGCTTAATTGGCAGCAGCAGAATTGGTACCAAGTTCTGATTTTCAAAAAAGTGGGAGCTGTAAAATTGGAAAATGATGTTAAATTGTTAACTCAATGTTGAGTTTGAAAATCCAATCAAAAGATGAGGTGTTGTTCCTTGAACTTCCTTTGACACTGGTGAAACCACATCTGGAGTCCACATCTGGAGTTATGTGCACAGTATTGGTCTCCTTATTTAAGGGAGAATGTAATTGCATTAGAAGCAGTTCAGATAAAGTTTACCAAATTAATAATTGGAATAGGAGGGTTATCTTATGAGGAAAGATTGAACAGGTTAGGCTTCTATCCGCTAGAGTTCAGAAGAATAAGAGATGACTTGATTGAAACATATAGGGCGCAATTCTCCGCACTCACGACGGTGCGGAGAATAGCGGGCGGCGTAAATTTTTACGCCCACGCTGGTCTAACGCCCTCCCGCTATTCTCCCCCCCCCCCCCCCCACGCCTGCCTCCCGACACGAATCGCTGCCGCCGTTTTTTTACGGCCAGCAGCGATTCACAGCTGGCCGATGGGCCGAAGTCCAAGCCCTTTACGGCTGTTTTTACGAACGGCAAACATACCTGGTCTGACCGTTCGTAAAAACAGCCGTACAGTTCCGGTCTGGGGAACCATGGCACCGATTGGCACGGCAGTACCACGGCCGTGCCAAGGGTGCCATGGGCCCGCGATCGGTGGGCACCGATCACGGGCAGCGGGTACTTACCCCGCGCACTCTTTATCCTTCCGCCGCCCCGCTATATCCATTAGCGGAGCGGCTGAGGGGCATACCGGACCGCGCATGCGCGGGTTGATGACGTCATCCGCGCATACGCGGGTTGGAGTCGTCCAATCCGCGCATGCGTGGCTGACGTCATCTGACGCGTCAGCCGTCGCTAACTCTGGCAAGCGGGCTTAACAAAATTCGTTAAGCCCGCGATGCCGGAGTTCACGGCGCGGGATGCTAGCCCCGACCGGGGACCAGAATCGGTTCCAGGTCGGGGGGGGGGCGGAGGCTGGCGTCGAACCCACCCGTTTTTGACGCCAGCCTCACGATTTCTCCCGGGTGCGGAGAAACACGCCCATAGGATTCTGTGCAGTCTTGACAGGGAATGGAAAAGATGTTTCCACTGTTTAAAAATAAGAGGTCCCCAATTTAGGACAGAGATTAGGAGAATATCTTCCTCTCAAAGCGTAGTGAGTCTTTGGAACTCTATTCATCAAAAGGCAATAGAAGGAGAGTCTCTGAATTTTTTTAAGGCTGAGGTGGATAGGCTCTTGATCAAATAGGGGAGTGCCAGCTGAAGTGAATGAGACACTGGAGTTGAGGTAAGTGGGGGAGGGAGGTATTGCGATGGCTCATTTCCCTTACGACATCCACAGGTCAATGGAGGTAGGAGTAGACCAAGGCCAGAGAGCTGGGAGATACAAGGCAGCAGTCTCTTATAACATTGAGTCATCAGGGAGCGGAGGTAGAGCAATTCCGAAGGGCAGAGCATCGGATCTGTGAGCATAAATAACTTACCTCGGGGATTTGCGGTCTAGTCACCTAGGTGTGGAGGTAGAGTAGACCTGGAGGGGCGGAGCATTGGATCTGTGATCATAAATAACTTACCTCGGGGATTTCCGCTGAAGCAAAAAAAATCTGAACGATGTCACGCCACAAGAAACCTGTGACCTGATTGCCTGGTAGGGAATCTGCACTAAATTAAAAAAACTAATTAACTTAGTAATGAAGAGATGGTTCGGCAGGTGATGTGCCATAGCTGCATGATGTAGGAGCTGGTAGTTCACATTATAAGCTGTCATGACCACCTCTGTTTTCAAGTGTTTGCAGCTCGAGGAATGTTGACTCACTGTTGATGAGCTGGAGTCCGAGTTTCAGACACTGTGACACATCAGCGATGGGCAGAGTTACCTGGAGGTTGTGTTTCAGGCAGTCACACGCTGAAGGCAAAGTATCTCAAATTTGGCCAGTGATCAGGGACAGGAGGGTATGATTGCAGGTGAGGTAGGCAGAGAGATCCTGAATTCAGAAATGGAGGAGCCTTGGCTCTTGATGTTGTCCAACAGGTATGAGGTACTTGCTCCCTGTGTGGTTGAGGAAAAGGACTGTAGGGGGGATGAACAAACTGACCACTGCACCGTGGTACAAGAGGCCACTCAAGCGGGGGGAGGGAGAACAAAAAGAAAAGTGGTAGTGGTAGGGGATTCCATCATCCGGGGTACTGATAGCATCCTTTGTAAGCAGGACCAAGAGTCCCACATGGTATGTTGCCTGCCCGGTGCCAGGGCGAGCGACATTTCTAATCGGCTTGAGAGGATATTGGAGGGGGAAGGGGAGAATCCAGTTGTTGTGGTCCATGGCAAGACTAGGCAAAGAGACCTTTTGGGGGAATCCCAGGAACTGTCCTCAAGGGCAATAATCACAGGATTATTACCCGAGCCACGTGCAAATTGGTATGGGGGTGAGAAAATTATGGAAGTAAACGCATGGCTGAAGGAGTGGTGCAGGAAGGATGTGTTCCATTTCATGTGGTACTGGCATCAGTATTGGGACAGGAGGGATCTGTAACGTTGAGCGGCCCTCCATTTGAACCCATTTGGGACCAGTGTCCTAGCGAAAAGGATAAATTGGGCTGTCATAAGGATTTTAAACTAATATATAGGGGTAGGGGGTGGAGAGGGGTGGGGTGGTTGGGGGGTGATGGAGGATTCAAGGGAAATCAAAACAGTTCCATAAAAGCAAATAGCAGCGCAGAGATTAAATAAGTAGTCAGGAACTTCAGGAACTGCAGCTAATGGCAAAACTGGAAGGAATATACTGATTGAACCAGAAGAGAGAAATAATAAGCAAGTGAACAAAGCTTTGGTGCTGAGGGACAGGTTAGTGGGTATCGCCCAAGTAAGAGCTCTATATAACAATGCACAGAGTGTAAGGAATAAACTAGATGAGCTGCAGGTAGAAATTCAACTTGAAGATCATAATGGAGTAGCTATTACGGAGACATAGTTGCAGTGTGGTTGAGACTCGGAATCAAATATACCTGGGTTTAAAGTTTCCAGGAGGGACTGGCAAAATGGGAGAGACAGTAGGGTAGCCTTACTGATTAGAAATACTATCACTCAATGGCGAGGGAGGATATAACGAGGGGAAAGCATCCAGTGAACACCATATGGGTGGAACTGAGGAAAATAAAAGGATCTAAAACTGTAATGGGTGGTGTGTATTTATCCCTGGCAGCAGTCCTGTGGTATGAATGCAAAAATTAGGCAAGTGTAAAAACGGCAGAGTAGTATTAATGGGAGATGTTAACTTACTCTTAGATTGGGAGAGGCAGACCAGCATCTGTCAGAAAGGTTTTGAATTTATGGAGTGTGTCTGGGATACTTTCCTGCTGCAATTTTTTCTGGATTTAACAAGGGGGTTCAGGCAATATTAGATATGGTTATGAGTAAAGAGAACATTTTAATTAGTAGGCTAACTCTGCATGAACATTTATCAAATAATGATTACGACATGATTGATTTCACTGGAGCTTTTGAAAGTGGAAAGCACAATTCTGATATGATTTTAGGCTTGAGTAAGGCTAACTTTAACGGAATGAGACAGAAACTGTCCACGGTAAACTGGGAAGATCTGTTAATTGGTCAAACGACGGAAGATAAGTGGAGAATTTTCAAAGAACCATTTAATAAGATACAGAGCAAGTATATATCCCTGAAAGGACAAGGCTTCACAAAATAAAACAGCCATGGACAACTAAAGAGGTTAACAGCATAAAACTAAAAGAAAGGGCTTACAGAAATGCAAGGCATAGCACAGATCCGGACAAATGGGACAGGTACAAAGGCCAGCAAAAGGTCACAAAGCAGATTATAAGGCCTACTAAAAGGGATTATAATAGGACATCAAAATCAATAAGAAGAAATGTTGTAGTTATATAAAGGGCAGGCAGGTTGTGAAGAGCATTATAAGCCCACTAAAAGGTGAAAATGGAGATATTGTCATTTGATAATGATGAAATGGCATACATGTTGAACAATTACTTTTGCCTCAGTATGTGTAGTTGAAAAGGAGGATAATTTGCCGGAAATCTTTAAAAACTAATAGCTACTCGAGGACAGGGGTTAATACAATTAACAAAAAAATCACTAACTTAGAAATTAATGGAATTAAAGAGTGACAAATCCCCAGGACCTGATGGTTTCCATCCCAGAATGTTAAAGGACGTAGGGGAGCATATTGTAGATACCCTAATTATAAACTTTCAGCGTTCCCTAGATTCAGGAGTAGACCCTCTGGATTGGAAAATTGCACTTGTCATTTTTAAGAAGGGTGAAAGGGGGAAACCAGGAAATTACAGGTCAGTTAGCCTCACATATGTGGTGGGGAAATTGCTGGAATCTGTAATCAGGGATAGGGTATATAATATAATACAATAATAATTTTTATTGTCACAGGTAGGCTTATATTAACACCACAATGAAGTTACTGTGAAAAGCCTCGAGTCGCCACACTCCGGCGCTGTTCGGGTACATAGAGGGGGAATTCAGAAAGTCCAATTCACTTAAAAAGCACGTCTTTCAGTAACTGTGGGAAGAAACCGGAGCGCCCGGAGGAAACTCACGCAAACACTGGGAGAACGTGCAGACTCCGCATGGACAGTGACCCAAGCCGGGAATCGAACCTGGGACCCTGGCGCTGTGAATGAATAGTGCTAACCCCTGCTACCATGCCGCCCGTACAGTAACTGAAAACCTTGAAAAATATTGGTCGATCAGGGAGAGGCAGCATGGTTTTGTGAAGGATAGGTCATGCCTGACTAATCCTACTAAATGTTTTGAAAAGGTGAACAAGGTAATGGACAGGAGAGTTTCTGTGTATGTTATTTATATGGACTTCCAAAAGATATTTGATAAAGTCTCACAGGAGAGACTGTTAACTAAGGTGGAAGCCCACGGAGTTGAGGGCAAAGTATTGATATGGTTAGGAAATTGGTTAGGTGGCAGGCAACAGAGAGCAGGGATAATGGGTAAATACTCTAATTGGCAGGATCTGACTAGTGGTGTTCCACAGGCTACAATTATTCACCTTATTTGTTAATATCTTGGCATAGAAAGTCATGCATTGTAGACAGTCTAGTTAATAGCATAAAATTGCTAGGCGAAATTGACAGACTAGATGAATGGGCAGACGGAATTCAACGTAACTAAATGTGAGGTTATGCATTTTGGACCAAAAAAGTATAGAGCAAGGTACTTTCTAAATTGGAAGAGGTTAGGTACAGTGGATGTTCATAGAGACTTGGGGGTGTTCAGGCACATAGATCCTTAAAATGCCAGGAACAAGTGCAGAAAATAATCAAAAAGGCTCATGAAATGCTAGCCTTTATATCTAGACGATTGGCGTAGAAAGACACAGGGTGCGATTTAATCATCACATTGCGTGAATCTGGGCGTGCCAGATAAATAGCAGGAAAGGCCAAAATCAGGTTCATGCCTGGCATGAACCAGTTTGCAATTCATCTGGCCCACTCCCAATGGTGAGTTCCAGATCTTGCCTAAAAATGGTGAGCATATAATTTCCCCTCACTAGCAATAATTTCAATTTCATCAGCAAAATTGAAGTTGAATGCAGTAGCCTCCCGGGAATTACCCAACTCACCAGCGAGAAATCAAACGGGTGCCATTTAGTCCTCCTTTTTAAAAAAGTGAAGCTGACGCAATGTCTGAGGGGAAGTGAGGAGGTGAGTGGCCATCTCCATTTTCAGACATAGAATTATAGAATCACTACAGTGCAGGAGGAGGACTATCGGTCCATCGAGTCTGCGTTGACCTTTCGAAAGAGCACCCTACCTAGGTCCAATCCCTGTGCCTCACAGCATCAGGGACCCGGATTCAATTCCAGCCTTGGGTGGCTGTGAGTCTGGAGTTTACACATTCTGCCCGTCGCTGCGTAGAATTCCTCTGGCTGGGCGGCATGGTGGCACAGTGGTTAGTACTGCTGCCTCCCAGTGCTGAGGACCCAGGTTCGATCCCGGCCCAGGGTCGCTGTCCGTGTGGAGTTTGCACATGTTGCTTGGGTCTCACCCCCAAAACCCAAAGATGTACAGGGCAGGTGGATTGGCCACGCAAAATTGCCCCTCAATTGGGAATAAAATTGGATACTCTAAATTTATTTTTAAAAAAGGTTTACTCCGGATGCTCCAGGTTCCTCCCACAGTCTAAAGGTGTGCAGGTTAGGCGGATAGGCCATACTAAATTGTCCCTTCGTATGCAAAGGTTAGGTCGGGTAACGGGGTGACAGGGATAGGGTGGAAGCATGGGCCTAGTTAGGGTGTTGTTCAGAAGATTGGTGCAGACTTGATGGGCTGAATGGCCTCCTTCTACACTGTAGAGAGTCTAAATATTGTGGTGACCCATAATAGGGACAACCACAGTTGAAGCCTGTCTGTCCCACCAAACACTTCCGGGACAAAGCTTTGCTGTGGCTTTTATGTTGAAAGTAAATTTCACTCACTTTAACAGTGAGAAGCTTCTAGCTTCACAGCTGAACGCTTTTGCAAATGACGAACTGGTCTTGTTAATTCTGAGAGCACTTCACAGTTGCAGGTTGTGTTTGCTGCTTGATCCTGCTGGTGGCTGCAGATGCCTGGAGGCTGCTGCTGCTGTTTCCATCCTTTTCTGTAGCCGGAAAGGACAATTTTTAATCAGATACCTGGGTCTTGGAACACCAGGCTCAGGAGGACGTATGAGTCCAGAAAGCAATTCAGTTTAAAGCAAGAAGCTGCAGGACCTGGTGCACGACATTGTTCCAAATGGGCCACCTGCTACCACCATTGAACAAATGCTTTCGCAGATTGCTGATGCTTTTGTTGCTGGTGCAATGAGTGCTACATGGAACTGGCACGTCACCATAAGGTAAACACGCTGGAAGTCAAAGATGTTCAACTGCACCTTGAGCACCGGTGGAATTTGTGGATACCAGGATTTGGTTCCAGTGAGATTGGGCTGTTTGGAAGGTCCTGCACAGCTGCGGCTCCTAAACGGAGAATGGCACTGATCACGCAATGATAGATATGAAAGCAAGCTTTGAGGAGGTTATAAATAATCTACAGATTAGAGTGGACAAAAATTTGACAGATCAACTATAATGTGGGAAAATATGAATTTTTCCACTGTGCAGGAAGAATAGGAAAGCACCATATTATTTGAGAGGAGAGCGATTGTGATACTCGATGGTACAGAGGGCTTTGGTTGTCCTAGAACATGAATTGCACAAAGGCTGGTATGCAGGTGCAGCAAGTAACTTGGAAGGCAAATGGAATGTTGGCATTAATTGCAAGAGGAATCATGGAAAGATAGGGAAGACTTGCTACAGTTGTACAGAGAATTGTCTGGGGCTACATCTGGAATTCTGTATGCAATTTTTGGATCCTTATTTATGAAAATTGCCTTAGATGCAATTTAGAGAAGGATCACTTGACTGATTGCTGGGATGAAGGGACTATCTTACGGTGAAGTGTTGAGCAGGGAGGGCCTATATCCATTGGAATTTAGAGGAATGAGAGATGATCATATTGAAACAGATGAGGCATTGTGACATCACTGCAGGGCTTCCTCAGGGTGGTATCCTAGGCCCATTTTCAACTGTTTCATTGGAACCTTCTCTCCATCATAAGGTCAGAAATGGGGATATTCGCTGATGATTGCACAATGTTCCACACTACTTGCAACTTTTCAGATACTGAAGAAGTCCATGTTCATCTGCAGAAAGGCCTGATTTGTGCTGACAAATGGCAAGTAACATTTGCACAACTCAAGTGCCAGGCAATGACCATCTCCAACAAGAGTGAATTTAACCAAGAGTGACACTTAACGGCACCACCATCACAGGGGTGATCCTCATTGGCTGAAGCAGCTGGAGTTGCTAGGATCACAGGCACAAGGGACTTGGAGCATCTAGGTTTCTCTGGAAAGTCCTGGGTGGATTGGTCTGGCTGATGCTTCTCTGCCCTGTGGCTGCTCGAAGGCCATTCCTTGACTCCTTGAGGAGGAGGGTTCCCCCATCCCCCTCTTGTCCAGCCTCTCATGAAAAAGCAGTGGTGTGCAGGGACAAGTGCAAATCCCGCACAATCTGCTGGCCCTAGTTCTCATGATGGTTGCCACCCTTCCAATGGTGACCGCAGTGTACTGTCAGTGCCATGACATCAGCCTGACTTCTCCATTCTCCTTTGTAATCTGCTGAGGGCCTCTGACAACCCCACCTGCTGTGCCCCTGCCTGTCTCTGGAACTCCAACATCTCTCTCAGGGACGATTCCAAAGGCTTGTCGTTGGACTCAGACTCAGCGGAGGCTGGCCTCCAGCAGTCCTCCGAATGTCAGTGACCTTGGCTGTCACAGCCTCCGCCCGCTGTGGAACCAAATCTGTGCTGTGCTCACCAGATTGTAATCCTGGGACTGTTCTAAAATTGGGCCCACCAAGGTGTGTGTTTGGTGGAGGGTGAATGTACTGACTGCTCCACATCTAGTAGACCCTCAGGATACTCATTTTAAGTGGCCAGGGGGCTGGAGATGATGGGCTGACTGTCAGTGTGTCTCCTCCTTTTCTTGCTGCTGGCTGTAACATAGCAGAGAAAGTTGGTGATTGGCTTGATAGTCACCTGCATTAAAGAGCACTCTGTTTCAGAGGGCAGGAGACGACTAGTGGATGGGACCTCGCTGGCTTGTTGGGAGATACCAATCTTGCCTTTGGCACAGGCACAGTCCCAATCCTCACCAGACAGTTCTGCTGCCTGCTCCTCCAAGATGGTGAGTGACCTGTGTCATAATATCCACTCATGTATATCATGAGATGCAGACAGGCAGTGATTGACACACAGGAGAACCAATGAACACACATGACACAGAACAACCAATCACCAGACAGGACACCACCACTATAAAGCCCACAGGGCATTAAGACTCTCTCTCTCTCACAGGACATGGCTAGGGAGATAGTCGCAGTGCACAGGCCAATGAACATCATCACCATGTGGTAGAGAGCTAGTCTGGTCAAGCCAGTAGGAGGTTATCAGTTAGGTTAATAGAGTGTCAGCCCACAGCAAATTATGTACAGCAATCAACAGGTTCAATAAAACAGTGTTGGACCATCTCCTGTGTCGGAAGCCTGTTTTTCGTTTTACTGCATCCGGTTGCAGTCGATGTGAGACCAGCACAGATAACACATCAACCTGAACTCCAGCATTTCCCCTCCTGTCTGGGATCTCTCCCACTTGTGGTGGGTGACCTTTCCCTGCATAAGGAAAGAGGGGTAGTCTGTGAGCAGGATGGACGCCAAAGCAGATGATGATCTTGCCCACCTTCTGAAATGAAAAAAATGAAAATCGCTTATTGTCACGAGCAGGCTTCAATGAAGTTACTGTGAAAAGCCCCTAGTCGCCACGTTCTGGCGCCTGTCCGGGGAGGCTGGTACGGGAATTGAACCGTGCTGCTGGCCTGCTTGGTCTGCTTTAAAAGCCAGCGATTTAGCCCGGTGAGCTAAACCAGCCCCTGTGTGTGTGTTAAGTGGATTGAAGACATGCTATTTTGTCATCTACGGGCAGGGAAAACAGGACAGAGACAAAGGCAGATTGAGTTGGTCGGAATTATTGAGTGTTTGGAGAAAGCTTAAACGAGGGCAATCATTTTCAAGTTAGGGTCGTGACCCCTGGTAGGTCGTGAGTGGGTGTCGGGAGGGTCACAGGGCCATCGGTCGCAGCATTCCCGATCGCGGAAGATGTACCCAACGGCTGCTGCCATCTTTCAGACAGCGAGGCATCTCACTCGCGCATGCATGCCCCTCAGTAATGCGCAGGCCCGTAGCCAAGCGAGGCAGACCGTCTCCTCCTGATGTCAACGCGCTGACCCAGGAGCAGATTCTTTAAAAAACACAATGGCGTCTTCTCTCCAGAAGCAGTGGCAAAGAGCAGGTCACGCTGATTCCTCCATTTTGTAGCTGCCAGCAGTGCTGGTGTGAGCTCCAGTGCCTCTGGTGAACAACCCAGGAAGAAGCTGAAAACAGGAACAAAGCAGTATAAAGATGATTTCTTGAGATATTGGTTTATTAATTGTACCACTGCAAATCAGGATTCAAAGTTTGCGTGTATTTTATGCAGGGAAGCACTGGCAAATGAAAGACTAAAAATGCAGTGAGATCTTAATAATCTTTTAATAATAATAATCTTTATTGTCACAAGTTGGCTTACATTAACACTACAATGAAGTTATTGTGAAAAGCCCCTAGTCCCACATTCGGGCATCTGTTCGGGTACACTGAGGGATCAGGTCCGACAGACTGACTAGTAAGAGGCTTCTCTGCAATTGCAGAGGTTGCCCAAGTTCAGAGTGCCAGTGATTGTACCCACGTGGCGATCATGACTCCAATCAGGCAGCTGGGTATCTTGGTCAACAGGATGAGCTTTGACTCCATGAATGTTCAAATCGTTTTTGACCACTGGATCCAGATTCTACAGGTATGTGCAAAGTTCCCTGGAAACTCCCACGGTAAGTTTAATAAGAATATTAGGGGCAGCATGGTGGCGCAGTGGGTTAGCCCTGCTGCCTCACGGCGCCGAGGTCCCAGGTTCAATCCCGGCTCTGGGTCACTGTCCGTGTGGAGTTTGCACATTCTCCCCGTGTTTGCGTGGGTTTCGCCCCCACAACCCAAAGATGTGCAGCTGCCAAGTCTCCACAAGTGCAGTGGCACAGAGGACAGTGGGTATGCTGAAATTGAGGCTCCAATGCCTGGACCACGCTGGGGGTGCCCTGCAATATCAGTCTCTCTGGGAACTGAGGAAAATGCTCCTCACTCGCACTCACACCTGATGTCAGTTTCCCTGCTGTTTGACGTTTCAGATCTTTTGTCCTCTCTGGGGACTGCCATTAGCACTCCTTCCCCTTGGTTTCTGTGGCCATTAGCACCACGTTTCCCTGGGTTTCTCTGGCTATGACTCATCTTTCATTCTCACTCCACAGTATAAATATTTCCCACTCTCTCTGTCTGTTAGTTTTGACAAAGAGTCATCGGACTCGAAACGTTAGCTCTTTTCTCTCCCTACAGATGCTGCCAGACTTGCTGAGATTTTCCAGCATTTTCCCTTTTGGGTAGCTAATTAGGTTCAATTAAGTTCCCCGTGGTCATAGAGTTTTACAGCACAGGCAGAGACCTTTCGGCCCATCGTATTTGTGCTGGCTATCAGGTGCCTATCTATACTAATCCCATTTTCCAGCACTTGGCCCGTAGTCTTGAATGCTATGGTATTTCAAGTGCTCATGTAAATGCTTCTTAAGTGTTGCGAGGCTTCCCGCCTCTTCTGCCCTTTCAGGCAGTGAGTTCCAGATTCCCATCACCCTATGGGAGAAAAGGTTTGTCCTCAAATCTCCTCTAGCTAGGGGAGGAGATTGTCTGCTACTGAGATGATTAATTTGATGAGAAGTGACGAGAGGCTGGTTCGGTTGGGGTTGATTTCCTTTGAGCAGATAAGGCTGAGGAGTGACCAAGTTGAGGTGTGCAAGATTGTGAGGGACATAGATAGGGTAGATTGGAAGAAATATTTTCCCTTAGTAGAAGGGGCACGGCGGCACAGTGGTTGGCACTACTGCCTCACAGCACCAGCGACCCAGGTTTGATTCCAACCGTGACCCCTCTACTAAGGGAAAATGTTTCTTCCAGTAGCAGACAAGCCCCTCCCCCAGCTGAGGCCAAGCATGGCCTTTGCCTGGAGGCAGTCACCTAGAGTCAAGGCTTCCTTTAAATCCCTCCATACGTGGTTACCCTCCATACTGATGACCAGGCTGCTGTTGCCATATTGAATGGTGCTCCTGAAGGTGGCTTCTCAGTTGAGGAATGATTGTGACCAACTTCCCGCTATGACCATTTCCGGGTTTGCAATCTGGAATTTAGCCAGTCCCCGGGGCCACAATGATCTCAGCATAATTCTGTCCAAGTTGTCTCAATTCCAGAGAGAATTGCTTGCCCTCAACTCTTACTATTCCTGTGACCTCTCCTGGGCCTACAGTGGAACTCATGCCCCAAGGATGGCAAGCTCTATAGAAATCCAAGGATATCCAAGAAATGCCTCCTGATATTCCCAAAAGCTGCCTGTGAACAATGGGATGGTATTTGGGCAAATCATTTACAACACCACCACTAACCCCCATCCCGTACAACAGTACTGGAGTTGGGAGGCATTATGCCTCCACCTGGCAAATGAGTTGCTCTAACAAGCAATGCATCAGAAACTGCCTCGTGCATAGTGAATTGGGTAATGGTGTAGATGTCTTCAAGAGCTATCTTCCAACATAAAGGTTCATGAATGGATGTGATCCTTTGCTATGCCACCTTGCTTGCTTGATTTAACCCTGCACACTTGAGCATAAATGAGGTGGCAATTATGAAAAAGATTATGTATGACAGTTTCATTTACATATCCACAAACCTACCCCCTTCCTGAACAATTTTAGAGCAATGGAAAATTGGTTGGGTGCGTAGGTAGGATGGTAAGCTAGCCGTGCTCCCACAAGATCATATAATAATTGCATAATATTCTGAAAAAAACTTTGTCTAATGATTCTTTCATAGTACTTAATATGTTCTGTACTAAATGTCCTCTATTGTCTATCACATTTATCAGAAATTCATACTGTGTTACCATTACCTCACAAATTAAAAATTGTAGGAACAATTTAATTGAAACCTTAATTGTTACATCGTCTTTAATATCAAGGCCATCATTTAGGATTGTAAATGTCTTCCTACATTTTTATTTAATTCTTCTACTATTGGAAGAATGCTTTGGTTTCATAATTAGCATCCTTTGCTGTTCGGGACGCTGCGTCACTTTGTACAGGTCAGTTCCAGGTTATAATTATATTTAAACATTCCTCATTATTTTTTTCTCGGAACTTCGGGCAGTGGTGTTTGTTTTTTTAGTCACAGCACAATAGATTCTAAATGTGTCAAATTTGTTATTTTTCAGGAGCATGTTGAAACCTCCTCCGGTGTCTCACAATGGTCAGGGGAATTAAACACATACTTTTCAATAAATGACCTTCTACCAAACCCGGACTTACTTCCTGGAGTCAGTCTTGCCTTTGCAACTGAGCCAAGCTCACAACTAAAACAAACATTAGAAATGAAAATACAGGACACTTTACCCAGCTGTTGCCCTTTAATGACTTCTGATCCAGGGACTGATCAATTTGAGCACCAGACACATAATACCTTACAAATTAAAATTAACAGTTGGGGGGGGGGGGGGGGGGGGGGGGGGGGGGGGGGGGTCATGTGATGTGAGTATGGGTGCAACTGCGTTTTCGCGAGCTCTGGTTCTACTTGACTTTTAGTCCTTTATTTTATCTTAATGGACGTCCCATAATTACTTCTTTTGGGGATATTTGTCTTGCACTATATTCCTGGATGATCCTGGCTGGATTTTGATGATGAGGTGTGGTATTGTGTGAAGCAAATAATGGCATGATGGGAAAATTAGTCAAGTCTTCTTGGTACAATTGAATTTAATCTAAGACACAGACACAGAATACACAGAGACAGCATGTCCTGGGAACTGGGTGACTCTGAGAGTCTAGATAAGGCTTGAAATTAGAAGCAGTCTTAATACATAACAAGCTGAACAACTATTTCTTCCTGTTCCTAAACAACTTCTTCCCTTTCTTAAAACAAAGACAAGATAATGATATGAAACTCAAGTCCCCTAAAGATCAGCAAGGTGATGCCATTGTAACGATTATTACTTATGTTTTACTTTCGATCAAATTCTTGACCAAGTTGTATTCATGTTATCTTGATCCTATAATGTATAAGAATCGCCTTCTTTTCTGTAATATCGCAGACTTGGGACGGACTCAGCAGTTTGTAATTGACTGCTTTCCGACTTCAAATCTCAGCCATACTGCTGGCAGTCAGTTCTAATTAGTGAATAAAGTTCAGTTTTGCTTACCTAATGAATGCTGTTTGAATTTCTCTATCACAGTCAAGACGCGGGGAAAATATAAAATACAACAGAGGAGCCGGGTTATATCGAGAGAATCCTAGTTTGAAATGAAAAATGAATGAAATGAAAATTGCTTATTGTCACGAGTCGGCTTCAAATGAAGTTACTGTGAAAAGCCCCTAGTCGCCACATTCCGGCGCCTGTTCGGGGAGGCTGTTACGGGAATCGAACCATGCTGCTGGCCTGCTTGGTCTGCTTTCAAAGCCAGCGATTTAGCCCTATGCTAAACAGTTTGATTGAGGTGGCCAGAGATGCCCAAGCTTGTGATAGCGGTTTTTCTGGTGAGCGGGCGTATGCTGTCGGCATCAGTATGATGGCTGCCATTGCGAATGATGTTGTGGACGACGATCTCAGCTCTGTGGTGCGATTTTTGATGCTCAGTTTCATGAACTGTGAAATATCCTTGAGAAAATTGTGGAAGTGCAAAAGAGGATCCTGTTTTTTGACAGAGCAATTTTCCCACTGCTGGCATGCCTTCGGTCTTCTGCATGGTGTGTCGTCTATCCTGACTGACGCAGGGAATATGGGCCGGCATTCTCCCCTACCCGGCGGGGCGGGGGGTCTCGGCGTAGCGGAGTGGCGCCAACCACTCCGGCGTCGGTCCTCCCCAAAGGTGCGGAATTCTCTGCACCTTTAGGGGCGAGGCCCGTGCCGGAGTGGTTTCCGCCACGCCGACTGGCGCCAAAACCGGTGCCAACGGCCTTTGATGCCCGCCGCCCAGCATCGGGGCTGGCCGAAAGGCCTTCGCCGGTTCGCGCATGCGCCGTGCGTCAGCGGCCGCTGACGTCACCACCGGCGCATGCGCAGTAGGGGGGTCTCTTACTGTGGAGTGCCCCCATGGCACTGGCCCGTCTGCCGATCGGTGGGCCCCGATCACGGGCCAGGCCACCATGGGGGCACTCCCCGGGGTCCGATCGCCCCGCGCCCCCCCCCAGGACCCCGGGGGCCCTCTCGCGCCGCCAATCCCGCCGGCACCAGAGGTGCTCCAATTCCCACCAGAGGGAGAGGCCTGTCAGTGGCGGGACTTCGGCCCATCACGGGCCGGGGAATCGCCGCGGGTGGCACGCTGATCGGCACGGAGTGATTCCCGCTCCTGCCGATTCCCGGATGGCGGAGAATTCCAACCACGACGGGGGCGGGATTTACGCCGGCCCCGGGCGATGTGACGAACTCCGTTTTCCATCAGGAATTTTCCAATTTCCCCACTTGTGAATGCCGTTCCGTTGTCCGACACCAATACCTCCGGAAGTCCATGTGTTGCAAACGAGGCCCTGAGCTTTTCAATTGTCGATGCTGTGCTTGCCGTGTTTACCCGGTGGACGTCCAACCATATGGAGTGGGCGTCCACTATCACCAAAAACACTGAGCCCATGAAAGGGCCGACGTGGTCAATATGCAGGCAGGTCCACGGTCTGCCTGGCCATTCCCACGGGTGCAATGGCGCCGCTGGTGGCACTCTTTGCCCCTGTTGGCACTCCTGGCACCGACGTACCAAGGCTGCTATGTCTGTGTCCAAACCTGGCCACCAAACGTAGCTTCGAGCTAGCATCTTCATTTTAGACACCCCTGGGTGTCCGTGATGTAACTCAGTTAAGATTGCCTGACGGCCCTGAGCTGGGACTATTACCCGGGCTCCCCATAATAGGATACCGTCTTCTCCGGTTATTTGGTCCCTTCTGCTCCAGTATGGGTGCATCTGGGGCTCCACTGGTCTTTCCAGTTCCCCTGTTAGCAATAAATGCTTCATCTTGGCTAAAACTGGGTCTTTTTGCGTCCACAACCGAATATTTTGTGCGTCTACTGAATGAAATGAAAATCACTTATTGTCACGAGTAGGCTTTAATGAAGTTACTGTGAAAAGCCCCTAGTCGCCACATTCCGGCGCCTGTCCGGGGAGGCTGGTACGGGAATCAAACCGTGCTGCTGGCCTGCTTGGTCTGCTTTAAAAGCCAGCGGTTTAGCCCAGTGAGCTAAACCAGCCCCTGGTAGGGTGTCCAAAAAATCTAGAGTCATTACTGTCTCCTCTACTTTTGGTATTTGCGGCAGAGTGTCCGGGAGGGGAAGTCTGCTCAAAGCATCTGCATGTGCTACTCGCGTTCCCGGTCTGTGTTCCAGAATGTATCTATATGCCGCCAGTAGCAACACCCAGCGTTGGATTCTAGCTGATGCAATCAGGGGTATTGACTTGTCTTCTTTTAATAACCCTAATAACGGCTTATGGTCCATCACTATGGTGAATTTTCGCCCGTACAGATACTGGTGAAATCTTTTTACTGCAAATATCACTGCCAGTCCTTCCTTCTCGATTGGGGCGTACTTCCTCTCAGCCATCGCCAAGGCCCTCAAAGCATAGGCTATTGGCCGTTCTTCCCCATTCCTTCCTCTATGGGCTAAGACGGCCCCTACCCCGTAGGGGGATGCATCACAAGTGACCACCAACTCCTTCCTTGGGTCATAATACTCTAGGACATTTTAGGATGACAGCTGTTCCTTAATGTCCCTAAATGCTCGGTTTTGGCGGGTGGACCATTTCCATTCTTGCTCCTTTTTTAGTAGCTGGTGGAGGGGTTCTAGGATGGACGCCCTATTTTCAATAAATTTTCCATTATAGGTTACCAACCCTAGAAATGATCGTAACTCCTGGACCGTGGTGGGAGCTGGGGCTCCTTTTATTGCCCTTACTCTGTCTTCTAATGGATGTAAGCCTGACTCGTCTACTTTATATCCCAGGTACGTCACTTGTGGGGCCAGAAAAACACATTTTTCCCTTTTTAGCCGTACGCCTGCCTTTGCGAAACGCCCGAGCACTTCCTCCAGGTTCCTTAAGTGTTCCCTGTTTGTCCTACCCGTGATTAAGACATCGTCCAAATAAATCGCCACCTGCGGTAGTCCCTGCAGAATATTTTCCATCGTACGCTGGAATATAGCGCAGGTGATGCACCATCGATTGCACGCGAGGCGAGTGATTTACCAATGTCAGGCTTCAATTAACTAGAACACAGCCTGGCGATCGTCTACAGTGGAAAGGAACGATCGTCAGGCTTCTGAGCATTTATACCTCGTTGATAGAGGCGTGGTTAACTCAGCCTCTCGGCCAATCGGTCGAGAGGCACATGACCGACCAGGGCCAATGGTAAGCCGACGTTCTGGCCCAATGGCAGACGAGTATGCAGATCATATCATCACAGCAGGCTGATGACACTCCAAAAGGTAGCCTAGTATAACGAAAAAGGCCCTTCAGGGTGTTGATCGTAGCGACCTTCTGGGAGCCCTTGTCCAGTTTTAACTGCAGGTAGGCGTGGCTCATGTCCAGTTTCATGAACAAAAGCCCACCTGCCAATTTGGCATATAGGTCGTCTATTTTCGGGTCTGGCTTCAAAATTGGTACCACCGGCGCTGCCCATTCCGAGAATTGTACTGGTCTGATAATGCCGTCGCGCCGTAACCTTTCTATTTCGTCATCTACTTTCTTCCTTAATGCAAAAGGTACCGGCCTGGCCTTACAAAATTTCGGAAGGGCTTCTGGGTCCACGTGCAAAGTTGCTTTGGCGCCTATGATTTCCCCCAAACCTTCCTGGAAGACCTCCGAGTATTTTTGGAGTACTCCACTAAACAGCCTGCTTCCACTCTGGAAAATTTTCATCCAATCTAATTTCAGGTCTTTCAGCCAGTTCCGTCCAATTAAGCTCGGTCCGGAGCCCTCTACTATTGTCAACAGTAATCTGAGCAATTGTTTCTCATATTCCACAGGTACATGAGTCGTGCCTAGAACTTCCAGGGGTTCCCCCGTGTAGGTTTTAAGTTTCGTCAATGTTTTTGTTAGGGTTAGTGGCTGGAGTCCATCTTTGATTTTTCTAAATGCTGCCACTCCCATTACTGATATGGCCGCACCCGTGTCTATTTCCATTATTGTCGGCCGCCCGTTCACCCGTGGGGTAATCCTAATGGGTTCTGCTTTCTTTGTTGTAATATTACATAATTGTTCCCCTTCGGAGGAAGATGGGGCATCTAGGTTGTGTACTTCCCTGCGTCCCCACCTGCTATTCCTCTTTTGCCACCTCCTTCTAGGGTTTCTGTCGTTGTTACCCCACTTTGTCTGGTGCCAGAAACGGTCCTTCTCTGTTGGGGGAGCCTCAGCCGGTACTTCCCTCTGTCTCCAGTTAGTCCTGGCAGACTTGGGGGCAGTTCTGGGGTTTTCCTTTTTCCCTCTATTCCTCAGGTTTTTCCTGAGAGCGGCTATCTGGCAGCAGGACTCGTTGTGGTAGTCCCTCTCACAGGTATCTACCTCCATTGGCATGCCCTGTAGTTCCTGCGCCCCACTTGCTGCCTTTTCTAGGGACAGTGCGAGCTGTAACGCCTGCCTGCAGTCTAGCTCTGTTTCCGCCAACATGCATTTCTGTATTGTGAGGTCGTTTATACCACACTAACTGGTCCCGAAGCATTTCATTTAGCGTCGGGCCGAACTCACATTTTTCCACCAGCCTTCTCAGGCGGGTCAAGAAATTCGTGACTGACTCCCTGTCTTCCCGCTTCGCTGTGTAGAATCTGTACCTACGCAAAATGAGGGGTGGTTTTGGGTCGTAGTGCTCTTTCACCAATTCCGTTACTTCTTGGAATGTTTTCGTGTCCGGCGCATCGGGATAAGTCAGACTACGTATAATGACGAAAGCGGAGGATCCGCACGATGTGGAGGGAGAAATTGCAAAACAGATTATGGATAGGTGTGGAGGTCTCAGGGTAGTTGTCATGGGTGACTTTAACTTTCCAAATATTGATTTGAACCTCTATAGGTCGAACAGTTCGGATGGGGCAGTTTTTGTACAGTGTGTGCAGGAGGGTTTCCTGACACAATATGTGGATCGGCCGACAAGAGGTGGGGCCACATTGGATTTGGTACTGGGTAATGAACCGGGCCAAGTGTTAGATTTGTTTGTGGGAGAGCACTTTGGAGATAGTGATCACAATTCAGTCTTTCACTATTGCAATGGAGAGGGATAGGGCCATATGGCAGGGCAAGGTTTATAATTGGGGGAGGGGTAATTATGATGCAATTAGGCAAGAATTAGGGAGCGTAAGATGGGAACAGAAACTGTCAGCGAAAGGCACAAATGAAAAGTGGAGCTTGTTCAAGGAACAAATACTGTGTGTCCTTCATAGGTATGTCCCTGTCAGGCAGGGAGGAAATGGCCGTGTGAGGGAACCATGGTTCACAAAAGAGGTTGAATGTCTTGTCAAGAGGAAAAAGGAAGATGGGTCGCTTGAGGGTTACAAGGCAGCAAGGAATGAGCTACGAAAAGGGCTTAGGAGAGCTAGGAGGGGGCATGAGAAGTCCTTGGCAAATCGGATCAAGGAAAACCCCAAGGCTTTTTACTCTTAGGTGAGAAATAAAAGAATGACCAGGGTGAGGTTAGGGCTGGTCAAGGACAGTAGTGGGAACTTGTGCATGGAGTCAAAAGAAATAGGAGAGGCGTTGAATGAATACTTTTCTTCAGTGTTCACCAAGGAGAGGGGCCATGTTTTTGAGGAAGAGAGTGTGATACAGGCGGGTAGGCTGGAGGAGGTAGATGTTCTGAGGAAGGATGTATTAGCAATTTTGAAAAACTTTAGGGTCCCCAGATGGGATATATCCAAGGATTCTTTGGGAGGCAAGGGATGAGATTGCAGAGCCTTTGGCTTTGATCTTTGGATCCTCACTGTCCACGGGGATAGTGCCAGAGGACTGGAGAGTGGTGAATGTTGTTCCTCTGTTCAAGAAAGGGAATAGGAATGACCCTGGTAATGATAGGCCGGTTAGTCTTACTTCGGTGGTCGGTAAGTTAATGGAAAAGCTCCTGAAGGATAGGATTTATGACCATTTGGAAAGATGCAGCTTTATCCGGGATGGTCAACACGGATTCATGAAGGGTAAATCTTGCCTCACAAATTTGATTGAATTCTTTGAGGAGGTAACTAAGTGTGTAGATGAAGGTAGAGCAGTTGATGTTGTATACATGGATTTTAGTAAGGCGTTTGATAAGGCTTATGAAGAAAGTAAGGAGGTGTGGGATAGAGGGAAATTTGGACAATTGGATAAGTAACTGGCTATCACATAGAAGACAGATAGATGGAAAATTTTCAGACTGGAGACTAGTTACAAGCGGTGTACCACATGGATCAGTGCTGGGTCCTCTGCTATTTGTGATTTTTATCAATGACTTGGAGGAGGGGGCTGAATGGTGGGTCAGTAAATTTGCTGATGACACCAAGATTGGTGGAGTAGTGGATGAGATGGAGGGCTGTTATAGGCTGCAAAGAGACATTGATAGGAGGCAGAGCTGGGCCGAAAAATGGCAGATGGAGTTTAGCCCTGATAAGTGTGAGGTGATACATTTTGATAGAAAAAATTTAAATGCGGATTACAGGGTCAACGGCAGGGTTCTGAGGAATGTGGAGGAACAGAGAGATCTTGGGGTTCATGCCCACAGATCTCTGAAGGTTGCCACTCAAGTGGATAGAGCCGTAAAGAAGGCGTAGAGTAGGTGGCCTAGTGGTTAGCACAACCGCCTCACGGCGCTGAGGTCCCAGGTTCGATCCCGGCTCTGGGTCACTGTCCATGTGGAGTTTGCACATTCTCCCCGTGTCTGCGTGGGTTTCGCCCCCACAACCCAAAAAGTTGTGGAACTTTGGAACTTTGGCCAGGCTAAATTGCCCCTTAATTAGAAAAAATAATTGGGTAATCTAAATTTATTTTTAAAAAAAGAAGGCGTATAGTGTGTTAGCGTTTATTAACAGGGGGCTTGAGTTTAAGAGCCGCGGGGTTGTGCTGCAACTGTACATGACCCTGGTGAGACTACATTTGGAGTATTGTGTGCAGTCCTGGTCACCTCACGATAGGAAGGATGTGGAAGCATTGGAAAGGATGCAAAGGAGATTTACCAGGATGCTGCCTGGTTTGCAGGATAGGTCTTTGAGGGAAGGTTGAGGGAGCTAGGGCTTTTCTCTTTGGAGCGGAGGAGGATGAGATGCAGCTTAATAGAGGTTTATAAGATGATGAGGGGGATAGATAGAGTGGACGTTCAGAGACTATTTCCTCGGGTGGATGTAGCTGTTTCAAGGGGGCATAACTATAAGGTTCAGGGTGGGAGATATAGGAGGGATGTCCAAGGTAGGTTCTTTACTCAGAGAGTGGTTAGGATGTGGACTGCCTGTTCTGATAGTGGAGTCGGACACTTCAGGAACTTTCAAGCGGTTATTGGATAGGCACATGGAGCACACCAGAAAGGAGTGGATAGCTTGATCTTGGTTTATGACAATGCTCGGCACAACATCGAGGGCCGAAGTGTCTGTTCTGTGCTGTACTGTTCTGTGTTCTATGTTCTATGCTTTCACAATCTCAATTTGAAGGCTTGCCGTTTCAGGTTCAATAGAGCACATTAGATCCAGTCTTCGAGGCCTGGGATTGGTTGGAGGCCCCAACCTTATGTTATCCTGTCCACGGTGCTCATCATGAGGGGTTGGAGGTCATGTTGAGACATCCTACCCCAGTCAAGGCCTAGGTCCCTTGCTGCCTGGGGTACTGGGCGACGACATGGTGGAGGTGAAGCCACTTTGTTTGATAAAACTTTTGAGGAATCTTGAAGATTGTTCGGCGATGCTGTCATGGTATTAGCCTTTCCAAGTGACATGCATGGTGTTATTATCCTGCAGTTCATCAATAATCCTGGACTTTATTACCTAGTGATTGTGCTGTTGATTTCATGTTGTTATATTTTCTGCTGACAAGGGTGTACAATATTTGAGCAGGAGGTCGCCTGTTAGCCTACTTTGGCAAAACCAATATTGAGGCGGTAAACTGATATGAGGTTGATGCATAGCCTTGCCCCTTTTTTCTATGTGTTGTAATACTTGCGTTTATGAGAAAGGAGTGTATTTTAGACATCCCTTAGAGGAGATGAGTAGAGCCACAACAAGGTGTGGGTGGATGGTTGGTATGGTGGTGGGTGGCAGGGTTAGAAAAACAGATGCCGTCCCCGATTCGGTCGTATACAGGGATTCTCCACCCGATTGCAGATTACGATATCTGCAACGGGCAACAAAGAATCCCGCCCATTGTTTTTTTTTTTCATGGGATGTGGGCGTCGCTGCCTATGCCAGCATTTATTGCCCATCTCTAATTGCCCTTGAGGGTTAGTGAAGAGTCAACCACATCTGGACTACAGCTCTTCACACCCGACACACTGTAAGGACTCCATCCCTTTCTCTCAACTTCTTCGCCTCCATCGCATGATGCCACTTTCCGATGATGACTTTCCAAAATGGTGCTTCGAAAATGTGTTTTCTTCCTCAACCGTGATTTCCCACCTACAGTTGTGGACAGGGCCCTCAACAATGTGCGGTCCATCTCCCGCGCCACTATCCTCGCCCCCCCTCTTCAAGCAGTACATAGGGTCGTGAGGTCACCGAAAAGGAGAAGCGGTACCTTTGACCGTGAATCATGAGGTCAAAGATATTGAAGTGATAAGCCATGATCGGTAAACTCAAAGGGTTGCGACTTGTAACACTACACTGGTATCAAACTGGACATGTTAACTTTGGTTGTGGGACCATTCTTAATGTCTTACTATAGTCGGACCAAACTTCTAAGTTTCAACAGTTGTCTCAGTTGCTTGCTGGTGAGAACACTGGACAGTGGATTGTCTCCTCTTCTGAAGCTGCATAGGCCACAGTAGTATTGACTAATGAACATAGACTATTGAAGTGTAAGTATTTTATATTTTTTATCAAGTAGGGGTTTATCTGGCGTTCCTTCAAGTTATTCTTGCAATCATCAATATTCATTTTTCCCAATGTGGGCTATTTTTAATTAAGTTTTTATTTCAGGAATATTACCCCTACCAGCATGGAAAAGAAAAAGCATAAATCTGGGTCACTAAAACGCAAAGAACAAAAAGAAGCAAAAGGAAGGAATCAGCCAAGCAATGCAGGCCTATTACAGAGTTTATAATACCACAAGCACAATCCACATCAATATCCAGTTCTGCAACAAATAATCAAGAAGCAAGAAACAATGCTCATGGTGATGATGCAATGACATGCGAGTCACAAGGACAGAGAAGAGCTACTTTGAATGTAGAGACAAATACAAGTGCATCCATTACTAATCAACCCAGGCCCAATAATTCTTCTGGCTTCCTTGTTCCGGTATCTGTACTACCTGTAGTTGCAACATCTGAACACATAGCTTCAACTAGTGACAGGGAATCAGATATTCCTTCAAGCATAAATTACTTGGTTTCTGAAGCACCTCCTGTAAATGAACCTACGCAAGAAAATGAAAGATCAATTACTGGAATCTTCCAATATCCATCACGAGCAAAGCTAAAACAGTTTTTTGCTGAACATCCACTTCAGCCACTTGATGATCTGCCAATTGATGCTCGTTTGTATGAGAGGAAAATTATGAATGACAGTCCCAAGAAAATGGCTAACATATAACAAAGAAAATAGATGCTTATATTGTTCATACTGCTTAGCCTTTGAGTTTCCCAACACTTGTAATCCATCACCCTTTGTACGTGGCTTTAGTGACCACAGGCGTATTAGCCAGAGCTTGACTTTACATGAATCGACAACAACACATGTCAGAAATGCTCAGCAATATATCAGTGTGGTTAATGATGGCACCTTAGATAAATTTTTTGCAGCATCACTAATTAAAAGGAAAGAAGTATTGAAGCAGAGAAGTATTGTCATGAGGATTATAGACATCATAAAGATGTTAGGCAAGCAAGCACTTCCTTTTCGAGGTCACAGAAATGAATCAGCCTACACTCTAGATAATGAGATTCTGAATCATGTCAATGTTTTAGCTGCAGTGCAGTTGATGGCAAAATATGACCCCATTATGGCAGCTCGCGTTTCTGCAGTGCAAAACAAGTCTAAACAAAGAATCAAACGATTAGAGCAACAAGGAAAGGCTCAAAGTAAAGGCTGAGGTGTACTTGTTACATACCTGAGTAAAACAACTATAACATGTTAATCAAAATTATGAAGAATATGATACAAGAAAGAATTAGTCATGAAGTTTCTCAAGCAAAATATTATTCTATTCAGGTTGATTCAACACAAGATAATTCATCCATCGATCAGTTTAGCATTATTATTCGGTATGTGCTTAAAGGTATTATCTGTGAGCGACTACTTTCAGTTGTGCCAAGTAATGATGGTACAGGACATGGACTTTTTGATCAATTGATTGAAACATTACAGCATCTTAAAATTGACCCCCAAAAATATTTATCTGATAGCACAGATGGCGCTGCAAGCTACCATGGCCAGTATAATGGTTGACAAAGTAAAATTGTTGATGTGGCTGATCATATATGGTGTTCATATATGGTGCTATGCCCATGTCGTGAATTTGTTGATAATTGAAACAACAAAATGTTGTGTGCCTGCAGTTTCTTTTTTCAATTTGCTCCAGAATATAGCAACTTTTGTGAAAGCATCATACAAGAGAATGGCTGTATGGATAGAAGTTGTTGGAAAACATCTCAGACAAGAAAAAAATGAAACGATTAAAGCTAATTGGTGAGACCAGATGGTCAGGAAAATCCAATGCAGCAACAACTATATTTGGATGTTTTGATGATGCCGCTGCCAGTACTTTGGTAAATCTATTGACATGCTTATCAATGATACAAGATTCAGAAAAGTTTGACGCAAAAACAAAACATGATGCAAATGTTTTACTTCAAAGTCTTCTAAAGTTTGAAACCATATTGACAGCATTTACTTACTTGTATATATTTGAAACTACAACCCCGTAATCAAGTTATCTACAGACAAGTGGTTTAGATATGTTTACTGCATGGAGTTTGGTAGATTCAGCTACAACAAAGTTGAAGGAACAGACAAGAACATTTGATAACGTTCACAGCAAGGCTTTGGAATTTGTAAATAAATGTAATGACAGGATTTCACAGATGAATATGGATGAAAATCAAACATTGGAAATTGATGCGTTGGAAACAGCATTGCCAGTTAAGAGGCAGAGGAAGAAGAAAAGAATGGCAGATGAGCTTATTGATGATGAAAGAAATTCCTCAGATTCTCTAGCTGATTTTCGAGTAAATGTGTTTAACCTAATAATGGATCGCATTGTCCAGTCACTAGAATCACGCTTTGTACAACACAAACAGTTGTATAAAGATTTGTCCTTCTTGGACCCAGAAAAGTTTAAAACTATTGCAGAGAAGGGCCTTGAAGATGAAGCATTGGAAGGTATTATTAAGCTGTTTCCACAAATCAGCAAAGATCAAGTAATATTGGAATTGTTTTCTTTTGCTTCAAACTTTGATGTATTAAAGCTATTGCTTAATGATGGTGAGAATATGGATTCCAGTTGCAACAATTGTAAAATTTGCAGCACTTGCCCATCGTGTGTACTAAATATTCTGGCATCCAACAGACTTCATGACAAGGCATATGATAACCTTTATGAACTTTATAAAGTCATCTGCACACTATCAGTTACTCAAGTCCAATGTGAGAGGACATTTTCAAAGCTAAAGATCGTAAAGACAAGGTTAAGAAATTCGCTGTCTGAGGAGAATTTGGAATCATACATGTTGCTATCCATTGAAAAGGAATTGTTAGATGAATTGGATGCAGAAGCAATTATTGGCACATTCGCACAATCATCTAGCGAACACAAACGATTGCTCTTAATATAGTGGACTGCATGCAATGCTCTATTGTGCTTTTGAACTATCAATGTGTAAATTGTGCAGTAAACTATTTAAAAATATCAACCAATTACTTAAAATTAAAAAATGAAAATAAAAAATTCAATTATAACATTCTGTATTTACATTTGGTATCTACTGCCAGTAATATGTACAGTACATGTACACTGTAATTACTAAGAAATACACTTTTTTCCACAAAAATTTTAATTGTACCCTTTTTTCCATATGTATTTTTGGAAAATTTTATTTATTCGTTATGAAAATTAAATGATAGCATTGTAGTTGTGGGTGGGCCCCCTTTGTCTCCTGGCAACCAATATTTTTAGATCCAGTACGCCACTGGGGACGGCGTGCACCATTTTACCATGTTTCAAGGGCCTTATCCTTCTCTCTCTTGTTCTTTGCTGGTGCACATAGAGGCATCCAGTTGATTGTCCTGGGCAAGCCATGTTGCTGTTCTCCTGTTCCCCTCTGTTGTTATGCATATTGAGACATTTTTGCTGAGCTGTACCATTCCTGTGGTTTTGTTGCATTATTTGGTAAATACTTTGGAAATACTTCAATAAAAATACTTTTTAAAAATCAACAGTCTAGTGATTTTTCACTGGATTTTCATGTCCGGGTGCCATATTGAAAAAGTGCCCAACATCACTGACCCATTACTGAAGAAAGTAGTGGACATCCTGGCAATGAAGATAGATTTCTGGTGGCACTTTGAAACCGGAAGGTTGACCACCTGAGATCGAAGGTGAATCTTCAGGAACATTCCAAGGCTGGAAGATGGACTTCCTCCAGGACACCTAATGTGGAAGATCCACCTGCAGATGCTCACCTGACCCACTGCTATGGTGTCCCATGGTCCAGGGTTGTGGGTGGCCCCTCCTGAACTCCAGAGGCAGCCCCAAGCATTGTTCAGATGAGTCCCAATGTCTGCATACCACCTTGTTGCGAATGTGTTTCACACTGGCATGCTTTCCTCCTGGCACTGGGCAAATTTACCGTTGGGGGTGGTGGGGGGGGGAGCATGCTCCCATGACCCAGTGACATAAAGGGGGTTATGTCATTAACGGGATGCAAACTAGGCCCTCCTGTCTTTAGTGGGTTTTCAATCCTGCCATGTTGGTCGCTAGCTGAAGATTCTGTTGTATATTCATGCCAGCGTGAAACCAATTTCTGGGCATCCCACCATATTCTTCTCCAATGCCCACCATCAAACCTGCCGGTGGGGACTTGGGAGAATTCTGCCCTGTGCCTGTTTTACCATGCCAGTCATCCTGGAATCTCCCTGTCTAAGAATGTAAATTGAAGCCAGAGTTTATCTTGTGGGAACGTAATCACAAAGGACTGGATTTAAGATTGTTCATATTAATTTCTTACTGGTCCCACACTCTGAACATTCCAAAGATGTTTTATCTCACCAGCCAGAGATGGATTCAGACCAAAGCACAAAGTAGAGTTACCAACTCTGGTTTGACATATTCCTGGAGGTTCAACAATGTGATGTTTTATCACATTGTATGTGATCATACAACATTGCTGATGTGATCTTCAATCACGTGACATTCAATGACTTGTCACTTGCTATTTGCAAAATTTGCTTTTGCCTTAGTTGAGTATTACCAAACCCCAAATCAAATACTTCACTTTCTGCTGCAGAGTTAAACATCACCTATAAATCAAAGGAACACAAAGAATAGGAAGGATTAAAGATGAAAACAGTTTCAATAAAACGGGGCCTCATGGTAGCATGGTGGTTAGCATCAATGCTTCACAGCTCCAGGGTCCCAGGTTCGATTCCCGGCTGGGTCACTGTCTGTGTGGAGTCTGCACGTCCTCCCCGTGTGTGCGTGGGTTTCCTCCGGGTGCTCCGGTTTCCTCCCACAGTCCAAAGATGTGCGGGTTAGGTGGATTGGCCATGCTAAATTGCCCGTAGTGTAAGGTTAATGGGGGGATTGTTGGGTTACGGGTATACGGGTTACGTGGGTTTAAGTAGGGTGATCATTGCTCGGCACAACATCGAGGGCCGAAGGGCCTGTTCTGTGCTGTACTGTTCTATGTTCTAAAACTACTTCTGTGACGCTTCCACAGGCTTGACTGTAATGAGAGACACTAAGTAAATGTTACTGTTTCAACAAAAACATCACTGAATTCCCCTGATCAATATTCTAGGGGATATCATTGACCAGAAATTCAACTGGACTAACTATATAAATACTGTGGCTACCCGAGAAGGTCACAGACTAGGTATCCTGTGGCGAGTAACTCACCTCCCGATTTCTCAAAGTCTGTCCACCATCTATAAGGCACAAGTCTGGAGTGTGATTAAATAAAATAAAATGCACTTGCCTGGGTGAGTGCAGTTCCAACTCAACAAACCCAACACCATCCAAGTCAAATTAGCCCACTTGATTGGCACCCCTTCCACAAATATTGGCTCCCTTCAACACCCATGCACCCATGCAGCCGTGTGTACCATCTACAAGCTGCACTGCAGGAACTTACCAAGGCTTCTTTGGCAGCACCTTCCAACCCCACTGTCATAATATACACACAAGTATATGTTGGTGCACAGACAGACCTTGATTGACACACAGGATGACCAATTAACACACAGAACACAGCAGCCAATCACCAGGCACGACGCGGCCACTATAAAGCCAGAGGGCACTAGTATTCTCGCTCTCTTGGGATGCAGCCTTTGAGACAGCCAGAGCCCGTGTAGCAACAACACGAACATCCACCATGTGGTAGTAAGATAGTCTGGTCAGGTTAGCCTCAGGTCTCCAGTCAACTCAGCATAGTGTCAACCCACAGTTCAAGTATGTTCAACAGTTGGTAGTTCAATAAAATAGAGTTGCATTTCTCCAAGTGTTGGAAGCCTGTCTCTCTCACTGCTATGGTAAACACAGTACTCACAGACCCAGCATACCCAACACATCACCCATGACCACTACCATCTAAGGCCAAGCAGCAGATACCTGGGAACACCACCACCTGGAAGTTCCCCTCCAAATCACTCACCACCCTGACTTGGAAATATATCACCGTTCCTTCACTGTCGCTGGGTCGAAATCTTGGAACTCACTCCGCAGCACTGTGGGTGCACCTGCACCGCATAAACTGCAGCGATTCAGGAAGGCAGGTCGCCAGCACGTTCTCAAGGGCAATTAGGGATGGGCAACAAATGCTGGCCTCGTCAGTGAAGCCCACATCCAGTAAAAATGAATTTTTAAAAATGGTTTGGTCTGTGTATTTCTTTTTACTGCTTCGGCAGTCCCTTGGGATCAGGGATGCTTTGTTTCAATTCCAGTTCTATGGGCTCTGATCAGTCCAATGTGTGATATGCAGACTCTACCACATGTAGCACAGGTGGTGCTTGAAGTTTTGGGCAGATGGATTGTTTGGAGGTTCATGCACTGTCTCATACCTTGAATTTACCTCTGCATATTCCACTGATGAATTCCTTAAAAGTGGACATTCTCCGGGTCACAAGCCAGGGTCTCCCATGACTCACAGAGGTGTTTGACATCTTCAGGGATACTTTGAGGACATCCCTGAAATGTTTCCAATGCCTTGCAGTTGCGACCCAGTTCTGAGCAGAGCAGTTTCTTCATCTGTCTTGTGTCAGGCATACTGAATCTGTTTTTGAGTGATTAGTACCTCTATTTTGCGCATCTTGGCCTGGGAGAGGACACTGCTGTTGAACCGCCTTGCTTACCTCTGATTTGAAGAGTCTTATGAAGGCAATGCTAGTGCTATTTCTCTTGTGCTTTGAGGTACCTGCTGTAGTTTGTCCAAGACTCCAAAGCACATAAAAGTGAAATTCCACTGCTTTCTGGTAATCATGACCTTAGTCTTGCGTTTAAAATCCTAGTCCTCAAGTACTCATTTCCTCAGTCAGTCAAAGGTTGAGTGTGCATGCTGGAGGCAGTAATAAATTTAATCAACTTTGACTACATTTGTAGAGAGGACAAAGGACAAAGAAAAATTACAGCACAGGAACAGGCCCTTCGGCCCTCCAAGCCTGCGCCAATCCAGATCCTCTATCTAAAACTGTCGCCTATTTTCTAAGGATCTGTATCCCTCTGCTCCCTGCCCATTTATGTATCTGCATAGATACATCTTAAATGATGCTATCGTGCCCGCCTCTACCACCTCCGCTGGCAATGCTTTCCAGGCACCCACCACCCTCTGCGTAAAGAACTTTCCACGCATATCTCCCTTAAACTTTTCCCCTCGCACCTTGAATTCATGACCCCTAGTAATTGAGTCCCCCACTCTGGGAAAAAGCTTCTTGCTATCCACCCTGTCTATACCTCTCATGATTTTGTAGACCTCAATGAGGTCCCCCCTCAACCTCCGTCTTTCTAATGAAAATAATCCTAATCTACTCAAACTCTCTTCATAGCTAGCACTCTCCATACCAGGCAACATCCTGGTGAACCTCCTCTGCACCTTCTCCAAAGCATCCACATCCTTTTGGTAATGTGGCGACTAGTATTCCAAATGTGGCTGAACCAAAGTCTTATACAACTGTAACATGACCTGCCAACTCTTGCACTCAATACCCCTTCCGATGAAGGAAAGCATACCGTATGTCTTCTTGACCACTCTATCGACCTGCGCAGCCACCTTCAGGGTACAATGGACCTGAACACCCAGATCTCTCTGTACATCAATTTTCCCCAGGGCTTTTTCATTTACCGTATAGTTCGCTCTTGAATTGGATTTTCTAAAATGCATCACCTCGCATTTGCCCGGATTGAACTCCATCTGCCATTTCTCTGCCCAACTCTCCAATCTATCTATATTCTGCTGTATTCTCTGACAGTCCCCTTCACTATCTGCTACTCCACCAATCTTAGTGTCATCTGCAAACTTGCTAATCAGACCACCTATACCTTCCTCCAGATCATTTATGTATATCACAAACAACAGTGGTCCCAGCACGGATCCCTGTGGAACACCACTGGTCACAGTTCTCCATTTTGAGAAACTCCCGTCCACTACTACATTCCCAAAATATTAAAAGTGGTCCACAGTTTTCCCCTCATCTTAATTGATGGGGGTAATGTTGTTCTGCAAGAGCTGGTTGGAAGAGGCCCTTGTGTTCAGGGGTTTAGTGAAAGGCCCATTTGCTTATATGCTTCAGAGGAGTTGACGATGCCTGAAGCCTAGTTTCTGAGTGAGAACTGTTCTGAGATTGGTCCTTCTGTCTTGGACTTGAGGGATGGTATTTGGTTCTTAGACCAAAGACATACTCTGGCCTCTGCTTAACACTTGTTTTGTTCGCACCACAGCGAAACAAGTTACAGAGTAGGCACATTGTTCCTAGGCATGATTCTAATCTCGGATTACTGAGAGTTTTCTTGTCCGTTAGTAAGCTTGAGTGTAGTAATTGGATTGGTTGTTCCTCCCCCTTGTTAATAAACAGAGGGATGGCACTAGGGCAGTGGCTTTCAGCGGACAAGCCTCTAAGCACCTCAATATTTGTTCCCAATAATATTTAAGTCTATCTGTATCCAACCTGTTCCTCCCTTAAGTTATTACACTGGCGACAAGGATAAATCCTCTTTTTTCTAAATTTAGAGTACCCAATTATTTTGTTTCCCAATTAAGGGGCAAGTTAGTATGGCCAATCCACTTGGTCTGTACATCTTTGGGTTGTGGGGGTGAGACCGACGCAGACACGAGGAGAATGTGCAAACTCTTCACAGACAGTGACTCGGGGCCAGAATCGAACCCGGGTCCTCAGCACAGTAAGGCAGAAGTGTTAAGCACTGCGCCATCACGCCACCCGACAAGGATAAATCCAACGTTATGCTGCATACTTCGCCCCAGTTGTTGTGAGTACCACAAAATTTAAAAGCAACAAGGCCCTGCAAAGTTAAAAAGAAAATAAAAACCGAGGCTCGCCCCGGCAAGAGTTGCTGCAGTTTCAATAGTTCTGAATGCTTTTGAAAAACGACCCGCCATCGCTAGGATCCATTCCAGCTCAAAATTGGTGGAAACATTACTGGGAGAGGATCGGCAATCTGAAGATGACCCGAAGTTCAAAAATAGCAACACTTGCAGAACAAAAACAAAAGAAAAAAAAATGACCTTGAGGTCGAAGAGGTTTCTACAGTGAATTTTCAAACGTCAGAGAAAAAATAACCCACATTGGCTGGGGACTCACCAAAACCAGAAAAGACGGGAAACTCAAAGACAGAACCGATTGGCTGCTGACAGCCTGATGTTAAAACAAAAGGTCACTGTCTTAAAGCAATAACTGCATTTAAAGCGGTAAAGATGAGGCCAAGTAAACAGCCAATACCTGCAGAAGTGAAAATAAAAATGAAGGCTTGCTGATCATGCTGTTGTTTGGGAGGATCAATTTGTATGACGCAGATGCAGACGATTGGTGTGTGGGCAGAATTTTCCGACTCTCCCCACCAGTGGGATATCCTGATCCCGCCGATGGTGAACCTCCGCCGCAGATTTCCTGGGGAGGGGGTGCTTACAATGGGAAGCCCCATTGACAGTGGCAGGATCTTCATTTGCCTGACACCGGACTCACTAAGTAACTGCTCTACATGGAACCTGGTTGCTTCAGGAGATTCCCAGAAGGTCATCGTAAACACCATGTGAAGTCCTCAAAGTATCCATGAAGAGGTCAAACATCCCCCCCAATTTGTAGGAGTCGCTGACCTGTGATCAACCACAATGTAGAAGAGTCATTCTGGCATTGGCGCTGAACACATCGAGAGAAGTCATCAGCAACACAAAGAGGTGAAGTCAAGGTGAGGGAGAAAGCACTTCCAAACAGCTCCACATGCACTGCACGTGCACCTCCTTCAATCTGCTCTATTGCATGCGTTGCTACCAACGCGGTCTACTCTATATTAGAGAGATTAAACGCAGACTGGGTGACCGCTTTGCAGAACACATTCGGTCCGTCTACAAGCAGGACCCAGACATTCTTGTCCCTTCCCATTTCAACTCACCATCCTGCTCGCATGTCCACATGTCCATCCTTGGCCTGCTGCAATGTTCCAGTGAAGCCCAACGCAACAGCTCCTCAGCTTCTGATTAGATGCTTCCGGACTTAAAATCGAGTCCAACAGTTTTCTCTCTAGCTTTGACAGCCATTCAGACTCGAAACGTCAGCTCGCTTCTCGCTCCACAGATACTGTCAGGCCTGCTGAGATTGTCAAGTATATTTTGTTTCAGATTCCAGCAACCGCAGTAATTTGATTTTATCCAAACGGCTGATCTGCCCCACTTTCAAAGACCACCTGCCTCGCTTGTGGCAGAGTCTGCAGATCATGCTCAGAACTCAGCAAAGCAGAGTGAAAGCACGTCATCCTCCATCTTGAAGGATTGCCTAAGAAGGTTATGCTTAACAGTCAATGGAAATTCCTTCCAGCTAGTGAGTCCAAAAAGGAGTCTTGCACATTCAGCCGCCTTCTGAGCAAACATTGCGAAGTGCTCCCTCTCCTGGCAATCTGTAGTTTTAAATTTAAACTGCTTACCACATGATTCCATAGCTGTGATAAGATAAGGTGATTAATAGAGAAGGGATTTTGAGATTGATTGTCTCACACAAGAAAATATGCTTCTACATTTTATATGGATAACAAGTAGCGAAGAGGATTACTTTATTCTTAAGGCAAAAACTCAGGTGAAGTATAACGTATTGGGCGGGATTCTTCCAAAAGGTTTCTAAGCTGGCAACGCAATACAACGTTAATTGGTCCACGTAGCAAGGACCCACGAGCTTCATGCCGCAAATGAAGGCTTGCCAGCCGATTCGCCGGCACCTCATACACCAGTTCCCTAACAAGGTCGAACAGCACTTAAATAGCACTTGCACAGCTAACCCCACTCAGCTTGCAGCCATGGCGCCAAGATGTCCGCCTCCAAGTTTTGGAGACGCGGACCTGGGGAGTCTCCTGGATGTGGTCGAGGCCAGGAGGGATGCTCTGTTCCCCTGAGGGTCCTGGAGGGTGAGCCACAGGACAGCCAGTGCCGCCTGAGGTGAAGTGGCAGCAGCCGTCAGCTCGGGAAGCGTGACCAGGAGCGGCCTCCAGTTCCGCAAAAAGGTCAACAAATGACACCAGGCCGCACGCGTGATTTGACACCACACCCCAAGGTCTTTCCGCCCCCTCGCGAGCAACCACCCCCTCCACAACCCTCCATGTATTCCCCAACCCCCCTTCACCCCCCTTTCCCACCCCTTCAACCCGCCCAACCCTTCCACCTGCCCCACCACTGTGAACCACGCGTGTGACTAACAATGCCCTCTCTGTGTCTCCACAGCAGAAGCTCTTGCACAATTGTTGGGAGAGAACCCAGACCGGCGGAGGGATGCTGGACATAAGAATCCACATAGCCTTCAAGGAACGGGGCCTGGAAGTGACATGGGTGGCCGAGGAAAGAACGGTCACCAATGCGGAGGTTGGCGCACACCGCAGAGGTGGGGATTCACCGGGCTCCACCCAGAGGACCTGTCACATGTGATTATTAATGCCATAGAGACTGACCCACCCTCCCACTGACCACAAGTCAATTCTCCAGCTGGCCCTGTAGTCAACGGCCCTGGCCCACCTGTGGTGGCCCCGTCCCCTGCCTCCCATGAGACCACCTCTGAGGAGAGCTCCGAGGATGTCACAATCGATGCGTCACAGCTATCATCCTTGCCCTCCACCAGTGCAGATACACACACCTTGGTGGGAAATGTTAGTGGGCAGGCTTTGGGCACAATCTGGTGAGCACCACACTGCTGCTGATGTACATCAGGTGGAGGCAGTAACGCCCAGGCGTAATAGCAGTCGGAGCTCTGCCAGATCCCAGGACACAGCTGGGTCCCATCCAAAGGCTGAGCGTAGGCCAGGTTGTCCCGGAGCTGATGGAGACGTTAAGGAGTGGCCGGGACATTCATGTCAGCAACACTCCAGCAGACCTGGACGATTGGAGGGGCCCCAGAGGCTATGCACACAGGAGATGTCACCAGCAATGCGTGGCACCGAGCTTGCTAGGGTGGAGAGCCTGGTGCATGGCGTAATTGCATTAGCGGAGGTGTCCAATTGGTGCCGGCCATGGCTGACGGCCTCAGCAGAATGGCTGACTAACTGGGAGACATGACACAGTACCAGGCTGACCTTGATGAGGTGCTGCGGAACATGCCCCAATCGCGGGTGGGCATTGCCGAGGCACTGTAGAGCATGGCCCAATCACTGAGGAGCATCGACGAGGGTGTCATCTCCATGGTGCAGATATCGGGGAGCCACCAGGGTATGCAGAACCAAATTACGCAGGGGCAGCTGGGGCTTGAACCAGCTTGAACATCCTTCCCGAGGTAACCCCAGGGCCCTATGGGCACGGACTGGGAGGAGGGGGCACTGTGTGTCAACCCAAACCCATCCCATGGAGTGGGGATGATGGGCACAAGCTCCCCTGGGTTGCACTCCTGTGATGATGCTGCGTCTTGCAGTCAGCACACAGGACAGGGTGGCACGTGTGACAAGTGTGCTGGGGTCCTCCGGTCCCAGAGCCTCCAGAGGATGCCTACCAGGAGCAGCGAAGGCCACGGGATGTGGTAAGCAGCTGGCTGCCTCCACCTCTGATGTGCATCTGGCGCACACTGAGAGGACATTGGGGGAAAGGGGGAGATGTGGGTAGGTTGGGGGTGATTCACTGGGAGCGACGTAACGGTGGCGGCGATGTCGGTGCTGGCGGTGCTGGTGGCGCCAACGTCGGTGCTGGCAGTGTTGGTGATGGCCAGGAGTCTGATGACTCCAGGAGCGTGCTGAAATCTTCCTCATCCTCTTGTGTGGGCAGGGGAAGGAGGGATAGACCTGGTGGGGCTAATGTTGGGAGCGCCGGGGGAGGGGAGGGTGGCGCGTGGGTGGGGGAGTGTGTTGGAGTGAAACCTGAGGGAGCTAGGTCCCTGAGGAAGACAGTATCTTGGCGGCCATCGGGGAACTCCATGTAGGCATACTGGGGGTTGGCGTGGAGCAACTGTACCCTGTCCACCAAGGGGTCCACCTTGTGGCGTCGGACGTGCCTACGTAGAAGGACCGGTCCGGGAGCTGCGAGAAAAGTCGGGAGCGACACCCCGGATGTGGACTTCCTAGGGAAGGTAAAAACACGTTCATGAGGTGTGTTATTAGTGGCGGTGCACAGTAGTGACCGTATGGAGTGTAGTGCATCAGGGAGGACCACCTGCCAGTGATAGGCTGAGAGGTTTCTGGACCGTAGGGCCAGCTGGACGGCCCTCCAAACCGTCCCGACCTCTCTACCTGCCCGTTTCCCCGGGGGTTATAGCTGGTCGTCCTGCTGGAGGCGATACCCCTGCTGAGCAGGAACTGACGCAGCTCATCACTCATAAATAAGGATCCCCTGTCGCTGTGGATGTAGGCGGGGAATCCGAACAGAGCGAAGATTGTGTTGAGGGCTTTGATGACGGTGGCAGACGTCATATCGGGGCATGGGATGGCGAAGGGGAACCTGAAGTATTCATCGACCACACTGAGGATATATATGTTGTGGTCAGTGGAGGGGAGGGGCCCTTTGAAATCCACGCTGAAGCGTTCAAAGGGGTGGAAGGCTTTCACCAGGCGCACGCGGTCTGGCCGGTAGAAGTGCGGCTTGCACTCCGCACAGACCTAGCAGTCTCTGGTGACTGCCCGTACTTCCTCGACGGAGTAGGGCAGGTTGCGAGCTTTGACGAGGTGGTACAGTCGTGTGACTCCCGGGTGACAAAGGCTGTCATGCAGGGCCCGGAGTCGGTCTACGTGTGCGCTGACACATGTACCTCGGGATAGGGCATCGGGGGGCTCGTTGAGTTTGCCGGGGTGATACAAAATCTCGTAATTATAGGTGGAGAGCTCGATTCTCCACCGCAAGATTTTATCATTTTTGATCTTGCCCCGCTGCGTGTTGTTGAACATGAAGGCTACCGACCGTTGGTCAGTGAGGAGAGTGAATCTCCTGCCGGCCAGGTAAAGCCTCCAATGCCGCACGGCTTCAACGATAGCTTGGGCCTCTTTTTCGACGGATGAGTGCCGAATTTCAGAGGCATGAAGGGTGCGGGAAAAGAATGCCACGGGTCTGCCTGCCTGGTTTAGAATGGCGGCGAGGGCGACGTCTGAAGCGTCACTTTCAACTTGAAAGGGCAGTGTCTCATCTACTGCATGCATCCCGGCCTTGGCTATGTCTGCTCTGATCTAGGCAAAGGCGTGTTGTGCCTCGGCTGCAACGGGTAATTGAGTGGACTGTATGAGTGGGCGGGCCTTGTCCGCATAGTTTGGGACCCACTGGGCGTAGTAGGAGAAGAACCCCAGGCAGCGTTTGAGGGCCTTGGGGCAGTGGGGGAGGGGAAGCTCCATAAGGGGGCGCATGCGGTCGGGATCGGGCCCCAGAAGTCCGTTTTGGACTACATAGCCGAGGATGGCTAGGCGAGTCGTGCGGAACACACACTTCTCCTTGTTGTACGTAAGGTTGAGGAGAGTGGCGGTGCGGAGGAATTTAGCGAGGTTGGCGTCGTGGTCCTGCTGATCATGGCCGCAGATGGTGATATTGTCTAGGTACGGAAACGTGGCCCGTAAACCGTACCGGTCGACCATTCGGTCCATCTCCCTTTGGAAGACCGAGACCCCGTTAGTGACGCCAAAGGGAACCCTAAGGAATTGATAGAACCGACCGTCCGCCTTGAAGGCAGTGTAGGGGTCCGATTTACGAATGGGGAGCTGGTGGTAGGCGGATTTCAGGCCAAATGTTGAGAAGACCCGGCACTGCGCAATCTGGTTGACCTCTCAGATATGCGTGGGAGGGGGTAAGCGTTGAGCTGCGTATACCAATTGCTGGTCTGGCTGTAGTCCGCAATCATTCTGTGATTCTCCCCCGTTTTTACTACTACACTTGAGCTCTCCAGGGGCTGTTGCTGGCCTTGATGATACCCTCCCGAAGCAGCTTCTGGACTTTGGACCTGATGAAGGTCTTGTCCTGGGTGCTGTACCGTCTGCCCCTGGTGGCGACGGGCTTGCAATCCAGTTAGATTGGCAAAGAGGGAGGGGGGGGGTCAACCTTGAGGGTCGCGAGGCCGCGAATGGTGAGTGGAGGTAGGGGCCCGCCGAATTTGAGGGTGAGGCTCTGGAGGTTGTACTCAAAATCCAGGCCCAGCAATAGTGCAGCACAGAGGTTGGGGAGGACGTAGAGGTGGAAACCACTGAATTCTACGCCCTGGACAGTGAGATTGACCATGCAGAACCCTCGGATCAGGACAGAGTGGGATCCGGAGGCCAGGGAGATCCGTTGGTTGGCGGGGTGGACTGCGAGGGAGCAGCGCCTTACCGTGTCTGGGTGTATGAAGCTTTCGGTGCTCCCGGATCCAGCAGCCAAGAGGTCACGTGCCCGTTGATTTTCACCGTCGTCGAAGCGGTGGCCAGGTTGTGAGGACGAGACTGGTCCAGTGTCATCGAGGCAGGCTGCGGGTGGTTGTCCGAGGTTTCAGATGTAGAGATCGGAGACCCAGATCTGGCGTTCCAGCCCCGTGGGGGAGAAAAAATGGTGGCGCCCGGGGGTCCTGTCAGGAACAAAATGGCGGCGCCCATGGAGCGCACGTTGCGGGGGTGGGGCAAGATGACTGCACCCATGGGCCGCACGTGGAGTGAGGGGTGGGGATGGCGGCACCCACTGGCCGCACCTGGCCCTGGGAGGAGAAGATAGCGGTGTCCACTGGCCGCACGTGGACCTGGGGGGAGAAGATGGTGGCGCCCACTGGTCGCTCGTGGCCCCGGGAGGAGAAGATGGCGGCGCCCATTGTGCGTTCGGCAGGGGAGAGGGGGCGATTGCAGGCGCGATAGCGGCGACTGCATGGGCCTGGCACACAGCTGCAAAGTGGCCCTTTTTACTGCAGGACTTGCAAGTGGCGGCACGGGCCGGGCAGCGTTGGCGGGGGGTGCTTCTGCTGACCGCAGAAGTAGCAGCGGGGACCCCCGGGTGCGCGGATTGGCGGGCGGCGCAGGCATATTGAGTCGGCAGGGCCCCAGCCGGGGGCTCGTTTGCGGGGTCCAGGAGGGGTAGGACGGCTGGGCCGAGCAGCGAGCGGGGTAGGCCTGGACGTTTCGAGATGCGACCGTCACGGAGAGCGCCAAAGCTTTCATCTCTGTTAGGTCGAGTGTGGCCGCTTCCAGCAGTCGTTGTCGGATGGGATCCGACGCAATCCCCGTTACGAATGTGTCGCGCATGAGGAGATTGGAATGTTCAGTGGCCGTAATGGCCTGACAATCACAGTCCCGTACGAGTGGGATTAGAGCCCGCTAGAAGTCTTCGATAGACTCACCAGGGAGTTGAGCGTGAGTGGCGAGTACGTGCCTGGCGAAGAGTGTGTTTGCTTTCAGTGCGTAGTTCTCTTTTAGGAGTGTCATCGCTTCAGCGTAACACGGGGCTTCCTGGATCAACGGGAACATGTTGGAGCTCAACCTGGAGTATAAAGCCTGAATCTTCTGAGCTTCTATTGGCATGGGGTTCGCAGCGTTGATGTAGGCCTCAAAACAAGCTAGCCAGTGATTAAAGTCCTTTCTGCTTCGGGCGAGTGCGGATCCAGCTGCAGGCGATCTGGTTTGATTCTGATATCCATCTCTTAGTAAATCTGACCGTAATAAATTGATGCACGATCATTTGCACAAAAGACTCAGATTGGTACAACTGTGGCTTTATTACAGTCAGATGCGTGGCCTCCTACTGCAACTGCCGAAATGGCTGATCAGAAGGAGGACACGCATATTTATACGCCTCCTGTGGGCGGAGCTAGCCGGCAGGGGTTACCGGCGAACCCATAGTGCAGGTCCTACCTTACATCCCCTAATACAGGTGCACACAGTGGATCACCACACATTAAAAACTCTTCACCACAACCAGTACAACGCCTCTGTCACTTTCTTCTGCAATGCGGGCTGAACTCGGAGCCCTTGGCCCATCTCTCCAGGCAAACATTCACCACCACCAGTCTGGCATAGATTGAGGAACAGCAGTGCTCAGCTTTCTGCAAGTTATCATTACCACCCTCGACAGAGTGACCCGCTGACGGTACTGACACAGTTCCTGCACCCTGGAGTGATGTAAAACATGGTCAGGGAGATTGGGAAATGATGAGGAGGGCGGAGAAGGTCGCAATCATGGACCAGGCCACGCTCAATGTGAAGCGGGCGAGTATGAGGGGCTCCATGGTCCTCCGGGCTTGTCGGGACCTCAATGCTATCACCTGTCCTACAGCCACTGGCTGATCCCCAGTTTATCCCCGGGATTATCCTCCAGCCCCTGCTGGTCTGGTACCTCCTCATCACCCTCATCCTCGTCCACTTTCTCCTCCTCAGCGGTGGCCACAGGTTCCTCATCCCCCCATCTCCAGCACGTCGCCCTACTGCTGTTCCTGGTTGTAAAGGACACGGCAGACCACCACAAAGTGGGCCACCCTCTGTGAGGTGTACTGCAGGGTACAACCACAGCAGTCTAGTCATCAGAAGCGCATTTTAAGCAGTCCGATTCACCGCTCAATGGTAGCTCAGGTGGCCACATGGGCCTCGTTGTACCAGGTCTCCGCTTCGATCTCCGGCCTCTGCACTGGCTGTGATGTTGTATGAATTAAGTAATAGCATGATGGGAAAACTGGTCAACTACTTGGTACAATGTAAGAAAAGCTGACTTTGCCATTTCAAGATGCCAGACCCCTGTAAGACCTAATAAGACTGATTCCACATAACTTAAAGAATGGATAAGATCAGAGAAGGTCAGGCTATTCCAAAATGCCTGACCTCTGTAAATTCTGATCAGGTTAACTCATCATGACCCAGGGCTGTATGAGTAAGACAAGATAAGGTAGGGGAAGAAGGAGTAACCAACCTTTTAATGAACTGATTTTCTGTGTAAGCATGGACTTGAGGAGGAATCAGCAGTTGGTAACAACTGCTCTCTGAACTCAAGTTACAGCCATTACAGCATGCAGTCTTTTCGTAAATAAAGACTAGTTATTTTGTCATAATGAACTTTGTTGAGTCTTTCTACCACAGTCAAGAAGCAGGAAAAATATTGATTTCTACATTTGGCGCTGCGAGCAAATACCAATACCCTGGGTGAAGTCCGTGGGGGATTGAAGAAGAGATCAAGCCATGACCCGGAGGGAAGAGATGGACGCCGGCACAAGGAAAGATTCACCTTGGTCTCTCTCTCGGATCAGTGCTACGACCCCTCGTCCCCGACGGAGGACACTAACAGGTGACGGTATTCGAATCTAAATTGGACTGTGAGTAGAGTGTTTAGGGTCAGGGACCCAATTGTGGTTAGCCTCAGGTCAGGGACCTCTTGATCTCATTTTCGATCCGGATCAGGGTTGTACAGGTTTAGTTTGGGTCAGGGACCCTGTGATTTAATTTTGGTGCCAGGAATTGTTTTTTTACCAGGGGCACAGTTTACCGACATTATGGGACAGAGTTTAGACAAAACGGGGCAATTCACCTTTGCTTTTTACGTGTTCTGATACCCCCCTTCTCAGGAACGTAATTTCTGACAATTATCTGCTGCACTAAATAGTAAATTGGGTAAAGATGTTTGGCCACTAGGTGGCACATGGAACTTGGAACATTGCACTGCAGCAGAAAAAGCTATTTGGGAAATAAATGTAGGTTCCAAATGGAAATCTTTAATTTCAGAATGGAAAAAGAGTTGGCTAGGCGCCACGAACAATCGCTATTAATGAGTTGGCGGGATAACACCCGTAGAAAAGGAATTGATGAGTGCGTGGACGGGAAATCAAAGAATTGCGAAACTTTAATATTGGAATGTGAACTTTGGGAGAGGAAACATCATGAGATGAAACAGCAGGGCAGTAATAAGGCAGCGCCGAGTAATAGGCAGGTCGGGCGAGCCTATCAGATTAAACAACAGGAGGATCCTCCCAGTTGCCCTGGCATGCCGATGTTTCCCTATTCATGCGATACGGAGGAAGAAGAGGAGTCAGCCCCTAGATCCTCCCTTTACCCAGCGCTCCCCGCTGCTTCATTGCCACCGTTCCAAGTCCAGCCTCCCCCTTACGGTCCCGCTGCCACTTCTCCTGTGGCATCACGCACCCGGTCACAAACGCAACTCCTAAATATGGAACAACCCTTCACCTCTGTCAATCGGGCTCTTCTTGATTTATCCCTCCAACCTAAAGAGGAGGAGGCTTTTCCGCCACCACCCCCACCCGCAAATTATCCCATTAGGAGTGTTATCAACCCCCACGCTGGTGATAATGACGATCAATTCATTGAGGTGTGGCAGGCTTTTAAACTCCAGGAACTATGTTTGATCATGGCCCAATGTCCTTTCTGTAAAGACGACCCAGAAGGGTTCACTGAATTTTTGAGACGAACTGCGACCATGTACGGGGCTACCGCATGTGATCAGTATTTACTGATTTATTCCTCACATCCCCCGGAGTTAGGGGAAAAGTGGAAGAATTAATTGGGACTTCACAGAGACACATGAGCGACCTTTAGCGCTGCTCACCAGACGGAGGAGGATCAGCGCGCTTTAATGTTCCTGGCGCTGAAACGGGCTCTCTGTAAGCCCGTGGACATCTCCAAGCACTTGACTGTACCCCCGCTCCTAAGGAAGATGGCCCAGAATTTTTTGACCGCTTCTGTGGCGTCTACACTCTTTACTCCGGGGATATTGCTTTTAATGAGGGCGCACAGTCTCCCCAATTCAATGCCCCACTAATGCAGGTATTGCCTGACCACGTAGCATCCAGTATTAAAACTAATAACATGGATTGGTCTGACAGTTCTAAATCTCAAATGAAACAGGCTGTGTCTTATTATTGGAGCAATGGTCGCAACCGTGAGGCCTGTTACAAAGACACTACCCCTAGAATTATGTCCGAGTTTGTCCAACGTCCTTCTCAAAGGAGACCTCCTAAAGGTCAAGGCTCTCAGACAGATTCACGTTACTATCGCCCGGATTGCACGGACCCTCCGGAATTTGGTTACCGCTCACAGGCTGCTTACCCCTCGCCCTTGAATCACAGTATTTGTTTGCCTTCACATTTAAGGGCAACCAGTACACTTGGACTAGGATCCCACAAGGTTTTATTCATTCTCCATCCCTCTTCTCACAGGCACTGCACTCCCAGTTAGCAACATTAGCACCACCTGGGGGGGTCCACCATCATCCAATATGTTGATGATTCACTACTTGCCAGCCCTGACTTCGTCACTAATCAGTGTGACACCATTTACTGCTCACCCGTCTCTATTCGTGGGGATATGTGATCCCGCCCGCTAAAGTTCATAAAGGCCGACGGCAGGTCAAATTTTTGTGTGTCCTAATAAGTGCTATTGATCGTTCCTTACTCAGGAACGTGTTAATCCTATATTGCAGACCCCATTTCCCACCTCGTCCAAACAGATAAGAGCCTTTTTAGGACTGGTGAATTTTTGCAGACAATGGATTCCGAATGTTACTGTCCATACTAAAGAACTTACTCCTTACTCCTCTCAAAATGCTCCTCTTAAGTTTGAACTACCCAATTCGGCAAAGCAATCTTTTATTACTCTCAAAAACATCCTGGCTACCGCCCCGGCACTAGGACGACCGATGTATGACAGACCCTTTCAGTTATACGTTAATGTTCTTGATGAATGTGCCACTGGTGTTCTGACACAAGAACACCGTGACCGGCGTAGCCCGGTCACCTAATATTCTAATAAATTGGATCCTGTAGGTCGCGGTCTACATTCCTGCACCCAAATTCTTACGGCTGTACATTTGTTAACGCAGGCGGCCTCTAATCTGACCCTTCACCAGCCAGTACAAGTGCATACCTCGCACTCCATTGTGGCTCTCCTAACCTCTCAGCAAACCCAGCATCTGACTCAAGCTCGCTTGAGCCGCTATGCGATTTCACTATTGCAGAACCCCTACCTCTCTTTTCATTACTGTTCTACCTGAAATCCTGCTGTGTTCCTTGAGCAACCCCCCCCCCCGATAACTTTGCTGACCTACCGCACGATAGTTTGCTTAGGAATCACTTCCTTACCGCGCCTCGCCCGGATTTAACGGATCGGCCTATTGAAAATCCAGATCTCATTTTTTATGTTGATGGCAGTTCCTCCATTTCTCTCACTGGTATCCCACAGTCGGGATATGCCGTTGTAACAGACACTGAAATTCGGGAAGCAGCTGCCTTCCAGACCCATGTCTTGAGCGTGTATTTTGGCCGCAGATAAAAGTGCAAACGTTTACACCGATTCTAGGTATGCCTTTGGCGTGACCCACGATTTTGGCTGCCTCTGGCAACAACGAGGCTTTCTCACCTTTGCAGGAGCTCCCATTCAAAACGCTCTTTGGGTTAAAAATCTCCTCGATGCTGTTCAACTTCCTCGTCAATTGGCAATTATTAAATGTGCTGCGCACACGAAGGGGGACACTCCTGTTCAATTAGGGAATGCCCATACTGATTCAGCTGCTAAGGTGGCGGCTGCATCAGCCTCTTTGATTGTTCCCAATGGGGCTAATCAGGCTCTAAATCAGGTACCTGCATTAAGGACAAAGGGCATGCCAGAGATAACTGTGGTTCAAAATTTACTCTGATTCTGAGTGCGCACTATGGAAGTCAATGGGGTGTTCGCACGCCTTGACACGGGACTTCTGGCTTACTCCAGTTGGTCAAGTTTGTATTCTGGATTCTTTATTGCCGGTACTTATTGATTATTTGCATTCTTGTACCTATCTTGGCAAGGAGGGAATGGTACAGCTACTCCTAAAAACTTTGTGGCACCCAGATTTGAATACAGCAGCGCAAACGCGGCTGGATCGATGCCTCATTTGCATGAAAAATAATAAGGGTAAAGGCATTAAATGCCCTCCAGGAACCACTCCCTTACCAGATGGCCCTTTTGCCTGTATACAGCTTGATTTTATTGAATTACCAAAAGTACAGTGCTATAAATATTGTTTAGTAATAATCGATGTGTTTAGTAAATGGATTGAAGTCTTCCCCACCATGAATTGTACTGCACATACGGTGGTGAAGTTGTTGTTAACGGAAGTTATTCCTGTTTTGGGGTACCCAAAATGGTGAGCTCAGATAATGGACCACATTTTGTGGCTCGGATCAACACTGAATTATGCGAAGTGCTCGTAATTAAACAGCAACTGCACTGCGCGTATCACCCGCAAGCAGCAGGAATTGTGGAAAGAACCAATGGGACTTTAAAAGAAAAATTATCTAAATTGACTGAAGAAACTGGGTTAAATTGGCACTGTTTCACATGTGGGTGACTCCATATTCGCGGACCGGACTGTCAGCTGCAGAGATAGTCTATGGTCGGCCAATGAGGACTCCCTGGGATGCCCATAAAAATCCCCTGGAGGGAGTAGACCTCCATGTGATGGGGGAACAGATGTAGAACTATTTGAAGCAAGTAACACTTTCTCTGAAGTTTCTCCACTCACAGGTGAAACAGGCACCTCTCCCAGTAACAGCAGGGACAGCCATCCCTCGATACCCAGTGATCGAACCCGGAGACTATGTATTGGTGAAGAACTGAAATAGAAAGAAACTAGGACAACGCTGGAGCGGACCTTTTCTAGTACTACTAACTACACCGACTTCCGTCAAGCTTGAAGGATGTTCAAGTTGGATACATCTATCCGATTGCAAGAAGATAGTCTCCAACTCAGACGCGAACACAGGATGAAGATCTTTATTATAGTTTTTGGAGTCTCTGGAATATTTGGCCTTAATGGCCACTCGGTAGTAAAAAAACGAATTACTCGTGAACTGCATGCCAAAACCTATTTATATATGTCATATCTTTATGCGGAAAAATTGAATGTAAGCAAGTGTCGAGTTTGTACCCACATCCCCATCCATTCGAGGGAAAGAATACCTCTCCAATCCCCCCCTTTCATATCACAGAGACAGTTGAATGGGTTTTACAACAAAATCAAACAGGGATCAGGAGAGATATGGAAATATAGAGATCTGCTGGCTATGACATGACTAGATTTTCGGCTTGGTATCAGCCTGCTTTTAATCATGCCTTCACTCCACCCTCCCTCACCATCCACTCGAATGATGTTCAAAGTTCCATGTGTTTTAATAAATCAGGGAAAGGAAAGTTGATGGGGCAAAGTAGGTGCAACCTTACAGTTGACTGGCAAGGACCGGTACCAGGCATATCCAACAAGGGCATGTTTAACTGTGATTGGTCCAGGGTATGGAATATAACCTCTAATAGTTCCTGGGGACAGACATCCCCAAACCCCTGAATGACATTTGCTGATGATTTTACGGCCTATAATGGAACATATTTCATATGCGGCACTAAAGCATACCCGTGGCTCCCTATTGATTGGACAGGATCCTACTTTCTGGGATATGTCGTACCCCAAATGTGTCACTGATGCACGATCAATTGGACAAAGATTAGAGTTGGATACAACTGAGGCTTTATTGCTCTAAGATGTGTGGCCTCCCACGCAGCTGGCGAAATGGCTGCTGAATGAGGACATGCATATTTATACTCCGCCTACTGGGCGGAGCCAGCAGGCAGGGACTACCGGCGAACCTGTAGTACAGGTCCTACATTACATCAGCTAATACAGGTGTAACAGTGGTTTACCACAGTCACCTACCCTCCCTTAAGCACTACCCATCGCGAGCCAAAAGGACTATTACTAAAACAGAACAGTTCTTCATGATGGCCTGTCCATTGTGTGGAACGGGCAAGCCGGCCAACGAACTGATCCACATGGCCTCAGCATTGGAACAACTGGCAAACGTAACAGCAGCAGAAGCCAGGGAAACTGGACAGGCACTGGCCGAGGTCTCAGCTGAGCTGGTGGCTGTCCAGACCGTGGCATTACAAAATCGGCTGGCTTTGGATTATCTGTTAGCCTCGCAGGGAGGAACGTGCGCTCTTGTAGGTCAGGAGTGCTGTACTTATATACCAGATGGCTCTGAAAATATCACTAGCCTGGCCGACCACATTAAGAGATAGGCCGATCAAACTCAAGAGATTGGCAGTGAATTTCACAACTATAACCCGTCAGTTTGGTTAGGATGGTGGGTCATGGGTTATTTGATTGGATCTTTAAGGCCTTCATGCTACTACCACTACTGCTACTAGGGATAGGATTGCTTGGTTGCTTGTGTAAATGCATTTTCAATCGAGTCATGGATATACCTATTTAACTAGTTGTCATGATATGACAAAAGGAGGGAATGTGATGTTGTATGAATTAAGTAATGGCATGATGGGAAAACTGGTCAACTACTTGGTACAATGCAAGAAAAGCTGACCTTGCCATTCCAAGATGCCAGACCCCTGTAAGACCTGATTGGACTGACTGCATAACTTAAAGAATGAAAAAGATCAGAGAAGGTCAGGCTATTCCAAAATGCCTGACCTCTGTAAATTCTGATAAGGTTAACTCATCATGACCCAGGGCTGTATGAGTAAGACAAGATAAGGTCAGGGAAGAAGGAGTAACCAACCTTTTCATGTTCTATCAAAGGACAAGATAATGGTATGAGTGATGAGACAAAGAGTCCTAGAAGGTCAGCAGGTTGTGCCTGTTTTATGACATTGCTTATGTTTCTACCTCTGATTGAATTCCTGACTAAGCTGTCGTCACGCAATCTTGATAATGATAATGCATAAATACTGAACTGATTTTCTGTGTAAGCGCGGACTTGAAGAGGAATCAGCAGTTGGTAACAACTGCTCTCTGAACTCAAGTTACACCCATTACTGCATGCAGTCTTTTCGTAAATAAAGACTAGTTATTTTGTCATAATGAACTTTGTTGAGTCTTTCTACCACAGTCAAGAAGCAGGAAAAATATTGACCTCTACATGGCGCCATTAGCCAAGTCCTCAGTGGGTACCCCTTATCCCCAAAGTGCAAACCAGCCATTCTGGGGTGGGCCTCGAAGAGGCCGCAGATGTCTGACTGCCCCAGGCTGGAGCTGTCGTGCTCAATCCCTGGAAGTGTGCACACACGTACATGATCCTCATATTGTGGTCACATACGAGCTGTATGTTCAGGGAGTAGAACCCCTTCCTATTGATGTGAGGCACTCCCAGCAGGCCTGGTGTGTGCAAGGCAACATGTGTGTGGCCTATCAGCCCCTGGACCTGGGGCATTCCGACGATGGCGGAGAATCCTGATGTATTTTCCGCCCAGGCAAACAGAGCATCCGTGTGGGCTGTGGCCTGAGAGATGCCACGCAGATCCCCACTCGAGCCCTGGAATGATCCAGAGGCATAGAAATTCAGGGATGCGGTGATGTCGACGGCCACAGAGAGTGGGTAACCTCCTTCTCACGTGGTGCCAAGTTCGCAAGGACATGGCACAGGTGTCACACCGTCTCATTGTTGAGGCAGAGCCTCTTGTGGCATATGCTATCCACCTTGTTCAAACGACCAGCAATGTAGTACACCCTGGGCCGTTGCAGGATTCCTCCCCCTCCCCGCCCCAAATCATGTCTCATCCTGGCCTGATGGGTGGGTCGCCAAGTCCTCAGAGTGTGGGGCGGGGTCCAGCACATGGGCCGCTGCCTCGAGTCTTTGCAGACTGATGCTGCCATCGTCTCTGGCGTCTGGCCACCCGGCCGACCAGCAGCACCATTAGGGCCTGTTCTGTGGGGTGCAAAATGCCGTCCATATCGTTCAATATCTGTAAGGAATTGGAAGAGGGTTTTAGACTGACAAACAGCGGAGCTTCTCACTCCAGGGTCCTCCATTCTCCCATTGATTCCCCCCCTCCTCCACACCTGGAATGCTCTGCCCCTGCACACCTGGCCACAGTGAACTCCCCTCGACGAGCCCCAGACCCTGTACCCCTGATATCCGCACATACCTTCACCTGGACCGAGCACTAGTCCCGTTGCAATAGCGCCCACCCACCCTCCGGTCATAGACAAGTCCCCAGTGCTAGGGTCCATCCCCTGGGTGTTTGGATCTCGTCTCCTACTTGTGTAGTGTTATCTCCCGCAGTGTTCAAGCATAGTGTCCATGCATCACAGTCTGATTGGGATGCTAGGCATTGACTCCCACATAGCCGCCCATGCACAGGAATCCACTTGGGATGTGCAAAGTGCTCATTTAACCATGATAGCTTAGGGATAGCGCGGTGGCACAGTGGTTAGCACTGCTGCCTCACGACACCGAGGTCCAGGTTCGATCCCAGCCCTGGGTCACTGTCCGTGTGAAGTTTGCACATTCTTCCCGTGCTTGTGTGGGTTTCACCCCCACAACCCAAAGATGTGCAGGGTAGGTGGATTGGCCATGCTAAATTGCCCCTTAATTGGAAAAAATGAATTGGGTAAATTTAGAAAAAAAACACAAAAGCCATGATAGCTAATTTAGCCTTCAGCCACATGATCAGAGGCCTCCGCAGTTGGTGGGGGTGTAGCCATGCTGGCCACGCAAAATGGACACAGAGCCAAACTAAAATGGAAGACAGCAGGGAAAGCCTGTTTAGTGAGAACAGACAGCCTGCTCTCAACTAATTAGCATTTTGCAAGCAGCAAACCAGTTTTCTGGCCAGGTGCAGATCTCCAAGCCAAAGGTGTTAATGGCAAAGCGCTTAACATTCTGATGAGGCAGCCCAGATCCAGGCACACACAATGGCAACATTTCCATCTCAATGTAGCACTTAATTGGTGGAGCAGACAGGATGGCACCAGAGTAACGAATATCGAAACCACCCCCCAACATCGAGGGAAGCCCCCGCATTGGAGGATTTCGAAGGTAGCCGTTTGGAAACGTTCCAATCGGTACCGAAAGGTAGAGCCCGCCTAGAAGGGGGCAAGGACATTAGAGAGGGGTATAAAAGCAAATCCCCCACAGAGCCCGGTCTGTTAAACTCGTGCTCCGGCTCTGACTGACATCTTGCATCCTGACTCCAGCCGTTGAGCACCAGCCGCCGAAACCGTAAGTTCAACGCTCGCTACGCGATCCAAGCCCACTAGACTCCCAAGTACCAGAACGCTTGCTGAAGGCTGCAGTACAAGACCAGGACGAAGGCCTCGTTCTCTGACCTTGCCTGTTCCTGTTAGATAAGTATTCTGTTCACTTAAGTTTAGTTATAGCTTAGTCTCTTAGTGTGTGCATGAGTATTTATTATAACTGTATAATAAATGTTGATCGTTTGAACCTTACTAATCGGTGTATCGTCTTTATTACTTTGAACTTGACCTTGGAATACTTGTGACGTTGCCTATACGGCAACTGGCGACTCCAGAGCTAAATAATTACATAGAACAGAGCCTAGTAGTGTTAAGCACACGTCGAACTCGGAGGCGTGTTAATACACTCCAATAAACGCGTTTTACAACCACAGTAAAACGTGCAACATTTAGTGGCGACTCTGGTGGGATACTGTTGTAAGTGGAAACACCACAGTGTCCAGGACCCTGAAATTTGAATTAGAACTCCAAATTGCAGAGAAAGAAAGAGATCACAAGTATTCAAGGTGTTCAAAATAATAAGCGTAATTCGGAAGTGTGTTTAGTGCATGCGTACTAACAGGGCTGTAAGGTAAAACTGAAAGCTTTTTGTTGCGACAAACTTTCGGTAGTTTTGTGATCGGAAAATAGCGTAAGCCGTACCCTTTTCTCGAAACACCACCCCAGCAACCCCCTGTTCCAAATTATACAAAGAGAGTCAGAGGAAATGGCCATGCAGGCAATGGAACGTCTGATGGATCCAGCAAAGTTTGTGGTCGCAGCGACCAGCAGCAGTAGCAGAGTAGGCCAGTGTCCCACGTGGGAGCTGGAACTCCGCAAATATTTACAAGGAAAGGGATGGCCCCTTTGGAAAGAGTTTTGTGCAAATGAGGAGACAGGTCCCGGGAGTATAGGTCATACTTGGTGGGAGAACCTCTCTCAAATACACAAAAAGAACCTAGGTAAAGCACGCAAGCCGATGGCGATTGTGTCCTGCTTGGCACAGTTGCGAGGCGCAGAGGAGGTCATCAGGACGCTCCGGACAGATTTAGAAGAGAGGAATAGGATGAGTAAGGTCGATGTCAGGGACATCGAGAAAGAAAACCTGGAATTAAAAGGGAAGTTGGCAGAGAAGGATAGAGAGGTGGATGATGCCAAGAGGGCTCACCAGTCTTGTCTAGCTCATCTGAACAGTTCCCAGACCCAGTATGAGAAAGCCTATCAGGACGTGCAACGTGCCGTTCTGATAAGACAGGAATCGGAAAAGCAGGTGGAGGCATTGCAGAGGCAATGTTCTGATCTCAAAGCAGCTTTGAGAGCACTCCATGCTGCAACGACCGAACAAAGACAAAGCACAGTTGACCACGCGAAATGCAGGAAACAGATTGCGGAACTGCAATCTCTGCTTTCGGTGCAGAATGGCTTCCAAAGCACCTTTGGAGCACAGTTAGATGGAGAAAACGCCCCAGATTGGCAGGAATTAAGTGAGACAGCGCAGCGTTATGTTCAGGGAACATGTGCGCCCGCAGCTCAGCAGAAACGACAGGCACCCCAACCCCCCACAGCTCAGACCATAACCGCACCCATGAATCCCGTAACCACGCAGAGAAAAGCCGAATCCGAAGGCGCCCCAGACATAACCTACACCACCCCTTTAACAGTAACCCAGCTAAGGGACGCTTGTGAAAAGATCACTCCGTTCCTCCCCACCGCAGACCCCCACCAGTTTTTCGCTAAAGTAAAGCAGCAGGCTACCATGTACGGCCTGGATGAGAGAGAGCAGGTTAAGCTCACCGTGCTGAGTTTAGACCAGAGTGTAGTAGCAGCCCTCCCCGACCCACAGAACGTGGCAGGAGGCAGCCTAGAGGAGATGCACACCGCCATTTTAGATGCCATAGGGTACAATAGAGGTGACCCCGTAGAAGGATTGAATAAGTGCAGGCAGAAAAGATCCGAACACCCCACAGCATTCGCAGGAAGGCTGTGGATTCATTTCAGCGCAGTTTTCGGACAGCTAGATAGAGCGCATTTAACCCGCGAAAACATGGTTAAGTGGACGCGCACAATTATCTCACACGCAACAGAAGCAGGACAGAGCGCTTGCAATAGCTATGACCCCTCAGAAGAGGCCAATAACGAAAAATGGGTCCTGAAAAGATTGTCCCGCGCTTGGGAGCAATCGCTTCAGGCAAAAGGCAAAGTTAGATCCCCAGAAGAGGCTCAGGCTGCTGCAGATATCCAAGCAGTCAGAGAGCACCAGAAGCCCGCATGGGTAAATGAAGGCAAGAGCAGCCCACAACAGAAAGGACAGGAATGCTATAACTGTGGACAGTTAGGGCATTGGGCAAAAGAGTGCAATGCACCCCAGCGATCTCAGAGAGGCCAGCAGACAGGCACTCTGAACCGCAATAAGTCAAAACCGATCCATAATGTTACAGTACAGTCAGGACCCACCAATGTGGACGAGACGAACTGACGGTGTTCGGGCTCCCCCACTTGGGTCTGTGACACACTATGGGACTCATCAGGGAGGCCCGTAGTCACAGCGAAAGTCAAAGGGAAGCCCATAGAGTTACTGTGGGACACAGGAGGATCCCGCACCACCATTAACTCCACGACCACGGCACACTCAGACACGTGGCCGACCACCTCCACCATTACACTTAGCGGGTTCACCGGACATCGCAGCAGGGGCACATTACAGCACCCATAGCAATTCAACTAGGGAACATTAGCACAAGGCACCCCGTAGTTCTAGTAAATCTTCCCCGGACAGCAGAGCACATCCTGGGGATAGATTTTATGAACGCTCATAGCTTGTCGTTCGACCCAGTGAACCAGTGTGTCTGGCGAATGGCTAGAGCAGACAGAGCACCAGCCACCCTCACAGTAGGAGACTACGCTAATCGGATTAGCGCAGTGGGAGAGTACTCATTCGACCTGACTACACTCCACACCGACAGACAAATTAAGGCCCTACTAAATAAACACAGGACAGCATTTGCAAGTCACCGTCATGACTGTGGCAGAATGACTGGACAAGTTCATGTTACCGGACAGGACCCCCGACCGCAAAAGCAATATAGATTTCCCCTCGAGGCAGAGGTGGAAATAGAAAAGGTTATAGGTAGCTTGTTGGACCAAGGTGTACTGAGAACGGTAGCCTCCACCAACAATGCCCCTGTTTGGCCAGTGAGGAAGCCCGATGGATCATGGCGTCTGACCATCGATTATCGGGAACTCAACAAAGTAACCCCCGCAGTAGCCCCAACGGTAGCTACTAGTCCCGAGACCATGCTCAAGCAGGGTCTCAACGCCAAGTACTTCACGGTATTGGATATCAGTAACGGATTCTGGTCCATACCATTGGCAAAAGCGTGCCAATACAAATTCGCATTCACTTTTAAAACTCAGCAGTACACGTGGACATGCCTCCCACAAGGATTCCACAATTCACCCTCCATTTTCCACCGACAGCTGGCAAGTGGATTAGAAAAATTTTCCCGACCCGAATGTCTGGTACAGTATGTAGACGACCTACTACTGCAGACAGACACAAAGGCAGAGCACATTTCGCTTCTGGCCGAACTCCTGGAACTCTTGACTGAAATTGGCTGTAAAGTTAACCCGAAAAAGGCCCAGATTTTGGCAGATAAAGTGATGTATTTGGGAACAGTCATCACGCACGGCAAACGCGAGATCGAATTCAAAAGAATTGATTCGATCGTCAAATTGCCCCTTCCCCAGAATGTTTCAGCCCTCCGGTCGTTTTTAGGACTGGTTGGTTATTGTCGGAACCACATCGACGGATTCGCGACAAAAGCCGCCCCACTTTCAGACCTCCTTAAGAAAGGAGCCCCCTGGGAATGGCTTCCGCAGCATACAGAGGCTGTGGAGGAGTTAAAACGAGCCCTTAGTGCAGCACCCGCGCTGCTAGTCCCAGACCCACTTTCCCCTTTCGCAATAGAGGTAGCGAGCACCGATCTGACCCTCTCGGCCGTGTTGCTTCAGGAACGGCACGAGCAGCTAAGACCAGTGGCTTATGCCTCCCGACTGTTAGACCCGGTTGAACAAGGATTTTCAGCCTGTGAGAGGCACCTCCTTGCTGTCTTCTGGGCAGTACAGTACTTTTCATACATAACCGGACTAAACCCCATCACCATTCTAACCGAACATACACCCACACAGCTACTACTAGACGGTCGACTGAAGGACGGTTCAGTTAGCCAGATTAGGGCAGCTAGGTGGACCCTAGTTTTACAAGGACGGGACATTACAGTAAAACGGACATGCACACACACATATTTAGCAGACAACCTCCAATACCCCGGACAGCCCCATGACTGTGAAATTGTAGCTCCCCTGCATAACACAGGACCCTTTTTAGCCAAAACACCCCCCAGGAAGATAGGGAACCCAAAACAAAGCCCCCAGCCCACAGACACGTGTGGACCCTTGAGGATTTATGTAGACGGTTCCTCCACAGTTTTAAATGGTGAGCGTATCACAGGATGCGGCATCTATGTAGAGGACGCGCAGGGGCGCGCTCTCGAAGAGATAGCTCTTAAGTTACCAGGTCACTTAGGCGCGCAGGCAGCAGAGCTAGCAGCCATAGCGTATATAGTGGACCACCCCGATTCTTTCCCCAGCCCAGCAGACATATATTCAGACAGCTTATATGTCTGCAATAGCCTAACAGATTTTCTGCCCCAGTGGAGGACACGAGGTTTTGTATCCGCAGACGGAAAACCCCTTCCATCAGCCCCCTTACTCCAGCATATCCTAGAGAAAGCGAAGGACAGGACCTTCGGCATTATAAAAGTTCGCAGCCACCATAGGTCATCACCCCCTGGGAATGTAAAAGCCGGCGCGTTGGCTAAGGCAGGTTCCAGGAGAGGACACTTATGGACCCCCCCAGCTAGCGCACCAGCTAGCGCCCCTGTGAGCGCAGTACAAGTCTCACAAACAGAGGTTAAAGATCTCGTAGCAGCACAGAAACAGGACGGAGACCTCAGGGAGGTTTTCAAGGGAAACTTTGTGCCTGCGTACGAACACTTTAAACACACACTGACCACACATGAGGGTGTGATCATTAAGGATCAACTTTATGTGGTCCCGAAGCAGGACAGGAATCAGATGATTGCCTTGTTCCATGACGGACACGGGCATCAGGGAATTGATACAACAACGAGGCACCTCAGGCAACTCTGTTGGTGGCCTAATCTCAGGACTGATGTCACACACTACATTGAGAATTGCCTGATTTGTGCTCAGAATAACCCGGAGAGGTATTCTAAGAAGGCACAACTTCGGCATACTCGCCCAGTTAACGGCCCTTGGACAAACCTCCAGATCGATTTTATAGGTCCATTGCCCCCTTGTAGGAATGGCTATAAATACGTTCTGGTGGTCATCGACACCTTTACCAAATGGGTAGAGGCATTTCCCTCACGAACAAACACAGCTAAGACAGCTGCAAAGATCCTGACCCACCACATCTTCACGAGATGGGGTTTACCCCGAAGTATCGATTCGGACCAGGGATCTCACTTTACAGGACGGGTCATGAGGAACGTCCTGACAATATTCGGCATAAAACAAAACTTCCATATTGCGTATCATCCACAGTCCAGCGGGATTGTGGAGCGCATGAATCGGACCCTAAAAACGACCCTCAGGAAAATGGTTCAACAGAACAATTCCACATGGGATTCAGTGCTCCCATTTGCACTTATGTTCATAAGGAACACTGTCTCCACATCGACAGGATACACACCACACACACTCATGACCGGACGCCCTATGAAAGGTACAGAATTCCTTTTAGGACTGGACATGACAAGCCCCGAAGTGACGGCCCTCACACATGAAAAGGCAGTTAAAGATCTAGTTGAGACTGTGAGGTCTGCACAGATCGCAGCCGCAGTCCAGCTAGGGAAACGCCGACAGCAACGTACTGCCTGTTTCAATAAGACCGTACACACCACAGAATTCCAGGTTGGGCAACAGGTAATGTTATCTGTTTATAACCCCAGCAGTTTTTTGGCTCCAAAATATTCCGGTCCCTACTCAATTTCGGACAAAATTAGCCCCTCCGTTTACAGGATCAAATATCCTAATGGGAAGACCGCGTGGTTCCATATAAACCAGTTAAAGGCATATGGAACACAGGCCAACCATGCTCACCATGTCCTGCTGGATGCAGCAGAACACTTCACCCCGCCCACCAGAGACACTTTTCCACCATCCCCCTCACAGACCAGTTCATCCACGGACTCGCCCACGACTCCGCCCACAGACCACTACAGACCACGCCCCGACACGCCCACAAGCTGCCACAGCAGAGACAGCAGGACTGACACTGACTCTGAAGACAGCGACAGCACACAGCCATACAGCCCACACTGCACCAACTACGACCCCGACTCCATTGACCCCATGGAAGTCACTTACCTTAAAAACCCAGAACCACCACCCGACCCCGACTACCCCGACAACACACTCGACACTACACAATGGCACAGGGACAATTCCTACAGACTTGTCCGCAATGATGAAAGTGACCCCCGGTCACACAATTCCAAAGTTTCATGCCTGATCCACACAAGGGTGTGGGATCCGGGAGAGCAGGACGACGCAATGTCTGAATCCCGACACGGCAACCCCTTTGTGACCCTGTTCACAGAGGCAGAATCAAAGTGAGGTGTCCAGATGATGTAAAATAGGAATCGTTTGAGGGAAACGATGTCCTTTCTGATGGAACCTGCACGTATGTTTGTCTTCGTTTTATGTTTGTTTGTCTCAGGATTGTACATTGTTCAGCTGGAGGATGGACATCTTCTTTTCAGCTGAAAAGATTGTGACCACCTCACATACACGTTAGTTTGTCCGCAGATACTTTTGAGAACTTCGGTTTGATTGGAGATCTTTTCCAAAGTTGTAAGGCCACACGCCAAATAGTTTATCTGCAGATATCTCTGAGAACTTCAGTGATGTCCTCAGTTGGAGCATCTTGGCTCCCTTGGTTTTTTAGGTGCCCCTCTATTCGGCGAAATAGAGGCTGCAAGTCATGGTCAACACATTCGTACCCGTTTCTTTCCAGGTTACTCAGGCAGTGGACAAACGGCACTGAGGACCCGCCCTGTCTGAGAACCAACCCTTGGTCAGCCAAGCTCGGGTACGGCACAGCACGCCCTACCCGGGGATCCCATCCAACTCGTACCCGTCGCGGCCCATACGCAACTCATTCGGATGTTTGTTTCAAAGTTTGTTTTCATTTTAAGTTAGGTAGCCCTTCGGCCGCCATCCCACATGCTATTTACATCCGGGAACATTCGGATGGTAAATCAGCAAAGCCTGCGAGACGGCTCGCAGAAGGAAGGATTGTTAGGTGTATGCTGGTCTTTAAATTCGCTTTTTGAAAAAAAAAATGAGGGGAGTCACAGGGTGTGACTTAGCCAGTCATTTTAAAGGGTCAATTGGGTTTTGAAAGACAGATGCACTAACAAGTAAAGGTCTTAAACTGTGTATTGACAGATACTGTGCTTGATCCCAAAGGTTTCAAAGGACGAGACAGAGGTCGAAGCCAGGATTGTCAATACCGGAGGAAGGAGGAAGAGAAAGAAGAACAGCAAAATGATGGAAGCCCACTTATTACTGTTTAATGTCATATGTATATGTGTGGAAACAAGACACGTTTCCCCCACAACCCCCACCGTAAATGTTTCAATTACAGCAAACCCCCAGTGCTCAGCTCTGATCAGCGAGGTTCAGACCTGGTGCACTAAATTCATGACGTGGTACTCCATGTCCTATATAATCGAATCACTGTTGGTGATCGCGATCCTCATCATACTAGTGCAGACCCTCAGGTTGAGGAAATGGAAGAGGAGAGCCTCTCGTTCCAGCACCTCACCCATCTATAGAGTTCAATCCCCCATCTTCGGATTCCACCAAACCCCTCAACCCCTCACTGATTACAACACTCTGTAAATAAAATTCAGCCATGTATTATATTGTTCCATACTCGACTGCCGAGTTGGGAAGTGTGATGTTGTGGTGTGAATGGTTAAGATTTTAGAGTGATGAAATGTTAAGTTAAGGTTAAGGTTAATAGTGATAGGTAGAGGTTCCCAGTTGTAGTAATGCATGTCCCTTTGACATAGGGCCAAGTAGAAATGTTAGTTAAAAAATTTTTTCTCTTCTTCCCATAGTTTAAGAATAGAGTAGAACAGGAACTGGCAAGAGGTCAGAACACAAGGAAGGCAAAGTACATAGGTGATCCTTCACAATAGTATGATTGTGAGGATCACAAGGAGGGAATGTAGCCATGCTGGCCACGCAAAATGGACACAGAGCCAAACTAAAATGGAAGACAGCAGGGAAAGCCTGTTTAGTGAGAACAGACAGCCTGCTCTCAACTAATTAGCATTTTGCAAGCAGCAAACCAGTTTTCTGGCCAGGTGCAGATCTCCAAGCCAAAGGTGTTAATGGCAAAGCGCTTAACATTCTGATGAGGCAGCCCAGATCCAGGCACACACAATGGCAACATTTCCATCTCAATGTAGCACTTAATTGGTGGAGCAGACAGGATGGCACCAGAGTAACGAATATCGAAACCACCCCCCAACATCGAGGGAAGCCCCCGCATTGGAGGATTTCGAAGGTAGCCGTTTGGAAACGTTCCAATCGGTACCGAAAGGTAGAGCCCGCCTAGAAGGGGGCAAGGACATTAGAGAGGGGTATAAAAGCAAATCCCCCACAGAGCCCGGTCTGTTAAACTCGTGCTCCGGCTCTGACTGACATCTTGCATCCTGACTCCAGCCGTTGAGCACCAGCCGCCGAAACCATAAGTTCAACGCTCGCTACGCGATCCAAGCCCACTAGACTCCCAAGTACCAGAACGCTTGCTGAAGGCTGCAGTACAAGACCAGGACGAAGGCCTCGTTCTCTGACCTTGCCTGTTCCTGTTAGATAAGTATTCTGTTCACTTAAGTTTAGTTATAGCTTAGTCTCTTAGTGTGTGCATGAGTATTTATTATAACTGTATAATAAATATTGATCGTTTGAACCTTACTAATCGGTGTATCGTCTTTATTACTTTGAACTTGACCTTGGAATACTTGTGACGTTGCCTATACGGCAACTGGCGACTCCAGAGCTAAATAATTACATAGAACAGAGCCTAGTAGTGTTAAGCACACGTCGAACTCGGAGGCGTGTTAATACACTCCAATAAACGCGTTTTACAACCACAGTAAAACGTGCAACATTATATTGGGTAAATTTAGAAAAAAAACACAAAAGCCATGATAGCTAATTTAGCCTCCAGCCACATGATCAGAGGCCTCCGCAGTTGGTGGGGGGTGGTTAGTGAGGCAGACAGGCAGGGACAAGGATTGCCCCCGGAACAGATACACAAGGTCCAGGCGTTGGCATGGCGGAGCTGCGCATTGTTGACCCCCAGCGGACCATCCTTCCCCCTCCCAACACTAACTCCCACCCCCATGGTGGCCCAGCCCAGCCAAGGGTGCCCCCACTCCCCGCTGAGCACTGTAGTGGCAAGCACAGTGACCCCAGGCTCTTAGTCTGTGAGCGAAGATGGCAACTCACCTTCACGGCTGCCCACAGAAGCCCTTCAGCAAGGTTCACATTTTTAAGAAGGAGTACTAATCGGCGTGACCACCTGCTGATTGACGAGAGGCTGTTGGATATGGAGTGGCTCCCATTCATTGTATGGAAATAAGGTTTAAGTGGTGATAATTGGTTTCTCGCCGCGCTACAGTGGAATCCTGATTTCGCCAATGGGGAGCAGGCCGGTTGCATCGCAAACTTTTTGGCACCTGGTGCGGTTCTCATTTTTGTCCTCCCCACTATTCACCAGACTCATTGCATTCTCGCTCGAGCAAAACAAGGCCAGAGAATGGAGAGTGTTGAAGAGGCTTGGGGCGGTCTTCTCCGGTCTGCCAGCAGCATTTCCCGACCCGGCGCGCCTTCACCAGCAGGTGGATTCTCCAATCCCGCAGCCAGTCAATGGGGATTCATAGAATTTCATAGAATTTACAGTGCAGAAGGAGGCCATTCAGCCCATCGAGTCTGCACCGGCTCTTGGAAAGAGCACCCTACCCAAGGTCAACAACTCCACCTGATCCCCATAACCCAGTAACCCCACCCAACACTAAGGGCAATTTTGGACACTAAGGGCAATTTATCATGGCCAATCCACCTAACCAGCACATATTTGGACTGTGGGAGGAAACCGGAGCACCCGGAAGAAACCCACGCACACACGGGGAGGATGTGCAGACTCCGCACAGGCAGTGACCCAAGCCGGAATCGAACCTGGGACCCTGGAGCTGTGAAGCGATTGTGCTATCCACAATGCTACCGTGCTGCCTTCAAGTCTGCACCGGCCCTTGAAAGAACATCCTACTTAAGCCCACGCCTCCACCCTATCCAAGTAATCTAGTAACCCCACCTAACCATTTTGGACATTAAGGCCAATTTTTTAGAATGGCCAATCCACCTAACCTGCACGTCTTTGGACTGTGGGAGGAAATCGGAGCACCCGGTGGAAACCCATGCAGACACGGGGAGAACGTGCAGACTCCGCAGACATTGACCCAAGCCAGGATCAAACCTGGGACCCTGGAGCTGTGAAGCAACAGTGCTAACCACTGTGCTACCGTGCTGCCCAAACAAAAGGATGACGACGACGAACTGGATCAGATGACAAGACTGGATGTCATAGCCCCATAGATGAGGTCAGAGAGTGGGTTTCATCGATGGTATCGGCAGTAAAGGAAGATGGCATAGTCAGGATTTTCAACGACCCAGTTCATCCAATGGTAGACCAGTAGTTATTGCATCAAGGGCCCTCACTGACACTGAAAATTATTACACCCAGATCGAAAGAAACCTCTTGCCGGAGTCTTCACTTGTCAGAAATTTCATGACTTCATCTACCAGCCACTCATAATTATTCTCAAAAAGCCTCTTCATATTGCGCTAGCATGTCTGCAGTGCATGATGCTCAAGCTACAATGCTGCAACCTCAGTGTCATCTACAGGCGCTGTAAGGAGTTGCACCTTGCTGAGCCCCTCTCTGAGTTACCTACCCGCCACTGACCAGGCAGATCATGAGGAAGAAATTGACATCATGATGATTCGAGTACTGCTGTCCCATAGAATTGACAAGTTCAAGGCTACTTGACAGGTGGAGTTCACATGCAGGCATCTCCATGATGTCATTATGAAAGGCTAGACTGAGTCATCAAAGGAGATTCCCCACGAGCTCCAAACATTCTTCACTATGAGGAGTTACTGATGCAAGACAGACTGATGCTGCATGGCCAGAGGTTCATTATCCCCACTTTGCAGCAGAAATAGTATACCCAGCAACTCCATCAAGGGCACAAGGAGTTGGAAGCAACAAGATTTACATCAAAGAAATCCTTATACTGGCCCTCTATGTATGGACATAGGGGGAAGTGTCCAGATATGCACCATGCAACATGCTCAAACCTCATCAAACCAAAGAACCACTGCACCTACATGAGCAGAAAAACTACTGTCTACCAGCAAGACTGTACATCGGCTGCAGCACTCAAGGGCTACTTTTTATGAGTACGGGAAGGCGGCCAGTTGTCTTCCAGCTCATACCTCAAACAGCTCCCCGTAAGATCCCCGATACTTAATCCGGGTGGCAATTTTGATTCCGTCCCTCGCAGGTCAATGCAGTTTTTAAGTCCTGTTACAGTGACCAGTAATAATTAGAGCCCCCCTCAGACAAGTGGGTCATGTCTGATTTTCTGGACAGTACGCCCATCTCAGCTGTCGGAAAGTAGAGAAGAGTTGGACTCTCCATTACGCTCCAACGAGACTTTGAAAGGTATTGGGCTGATGCAGGCTGGCAAGGTGCCTGGCCCAGATGGCTTTCCAACTGAATTTTATAAGAAGTTCTCGGACCATTAGAGATATGTTTAATGATTCCCCATCCAGAGGTTTGTTGCCTCCACCCCTTACTCAAGTCTCTGCTTCCTTGCTCCTTAAGAAGGACAAGGACCCGACCAAGTGTGGTACATACCGACCCATCTCACTTTTATTTATTTTTAAAAATAAATTTAGAGTACCACATTCGTTTTTTCAATTAAGGGCCAATTTAGCGTGGCCAATCCAGCTACCCTGCACATCTTTGGGTTGAGGTGAGACCCACGCAGACAAGGGGAGAATGTTCAAGCTCCACACGGACTGTGATCCGGGGCTGGGTTTGAACACAGGTCCTCACGCCATGAGTCAGCAGTGCTAACCACTGTGCACCATGCACAGGGAGGGGGGGAGGGAGAGGCTGGGAGGGGTGAGGTGAGAGGGTGGGGAGGTGAGAGGGTGGGGGAAGAGGGTGGGGAGGTGAGAGGGTGGGGGAAGAGGGTGGGGGGAAAGGGGGTGGGGGAATGGGGTGGGGGGGTGAGAGGGTGGGGGGTGAGAGGGTGGGGGGGTGCCAGTGACTGATAGAAATGAGGCTATGACAGGTGAGGACCTTGAGAGGATTGTTATCACTAAGGAGGTAGTGATGGGCAAGCTAATGGGGCTAAAGGTAGACAAGTCTCCTGGAGCTGATGGAATGCATCCCAGAGTGCTAAAAGAGATGGCTAGGGAAATTGCAGATGCACTAGTGATAATTTACCAAAATTCACTAGACTCTGGGGTGAACCCGGTGGATTGGAAATTAGCAAACGTGTCACCACTGTTTAAAAAGGGAGGTAGTCAGAGAGCGGGTAATTATAGGCCAGTGAGCTTAACTTCGGTAGTAGGGAAAGATGTTGGAATCTATCATCGAGGAAGAAATAGCGAGGCATCTGGATAGAAATTGTCCCATTGGGCAGACGCAGCATGGGTTCATAAAGGGCAGGTCGTGCCTAACTAATTTAGTGGAATTTTTTGAGGACATTACCAGTGCAGTAGATAACGGGGAGCCAATGGATGTGGTATATCTGGATTTCCAGAAAGCCTTTGACAAGGTACCACACAAAAGGTTGCTGCATAAGATAAAGATGCATGGCATTAAGGGAAAAGTAGTAGCAAGGGTAGAGGATTGGTTAATTAATAGAAAGCAAAGAGTGGGGATTAATGGGTGTTTCTCTGGTTGGCAATCAGTAGCTAGTGGTGTCCCTCAGGGATCAGTGTTGGGCACACAATTGTTCACAATTTACATAGATGATTTGGAGTTGGGGACCAAGGGCAATGTGTCCAAATTTGCAGACGACACTAAGATGAGTGGTAAAGCGAAAAGTGCCGAGGATACTGGAAGTCTGCAGAGGGATTTGGATAGGTTAAGTGAATGGGCTAGGGTCTGGCAGATGGAATACAATGTTGACAAATGTGAGGTTATCCATTTTGGTAGGAATAACAGCAAACAGGATTATTATTTAAATGACAAAATATTAAAGCATGCTGCTGTGCAGAGAGACCTGGGTGTGCTAGTGCATGAGTCGCAAAAAATTGGTTTACAAGTGCAACAGGTGATTAAGAAGGCAAATGGAATTTTGTCCTTCATTGATAGAGGGATGGAGTTTAAGACTAGGGAGGTTATGCTGCAATTGTATAAGGTGTTAGTGAGGCCACACCTGGAGTATTGTGTTCAGTTTTGGTCTCCATACTTGAGAAAGGACGTACTGTCACTGGAGGGTGTGCAGACGAGATTCACTCGGTTAATCCCAGAGCTGAAGGGGTTGGATGACGAGGAGAGGTTGAGTAGACTGGGACTGTACTCGTTGGAATTTAGAAGGATGAAGGGGGGATCTTATAGAAACATATAAAATTATGAAGGGGATAGGATAGATGCGGGCAGGTTGTTTCCACTGGCGGGTGAAAGCATTTCATTTCATTTTCAAGCAGAACTAGGCAGCACAGCCTCAAAATAAGGGGAAGTAGATTTAGGACTGAGTTTAGGAGGAACTTCTTCATCCAAAGGGTTGTGAATCTATGGAATTCCTTGCCCAGTGAAGCAGTTGAGAGGGTGGGGGGTTGAGAGGGTGGGGGGGTTGAGAGGGTGGGGGGTGAGAGGGTGGGGGGGATGAGAGGGAGAAGGGAGAGGGTGGAGGATGAGAGGGGGATGAGGTCGGGGCGAGAAGGGGGGTTGAGTGGGTGGGGAGGCGGTGAGAGAGAGGGGGTGTGAGGGGCGTGAAAGAGGAGAGGTGAAAGAGGGGTGAGCAGGTAGAGGATGGGGGGTGAGAGGGTAGGAGGGTGGCGGGTGAGAGCACCCGAGAGGGTAGGGGGGTGAGAGGGAGGGTGGGGTTGGTGAGAGGGTGTGGAGGGGGGGTGAGAGGGTGGGGTTGTGAGAGGGTGGGGGGTGAGAGGGTGGGGGGAAGGAGAGGGAGGGTGGGGGGGGGCGAGAGGGAGGGTGAGGGGGGCGAGTGGGAGGGTGGGGGGGGCGAGTGGGAGGGTGGGGGGGGGCTAGAGGGAGGGTGGGGGGGGCGAGAGGGAGGGTGGGGGGGGCGAGAGGGAGGGTGGGGGGGCGAGAGGGAGGGTGGGGGGCGAGAGGGAGGGTGTGAGGGTGAGAGGAGCGGTGATAGGGTGGGGGGGTGAGAGGAGCGGTGAGAGGGTGGGGGGGCGAGAGGGAGGATGGGGGGGCGAGAGGGAGGGTGGGGGGGACGAGAGGGAGGGTGGGGGGTCCAGAGGGAGGGTGGGGGGTCCAGAGGGAGGGTGGGGGGGGCCAGAGGGGGGTGGGGGCGGCGTGACGGGGAGCAGTGAGAAAGGGGGGGCGGTGAGGAAGGGGGGGAGGGCGGTGAGGAAGGGGGGTGCGGTGAGAAAGGAGGGGCGGGGTGAGAAGGGGGGGCAGTGAGAAGGGGGACGGTGAGGAAGGCGGGGCGGTGAGGAAGGGGGGCGGTGAGGAAGGGGGGGCGGTGAGGAAGGGGGGGCGGTGAGGAAGGGGGGGCGGTGAGGAAGGGGGGCGGTGAGGAAGGGGGGGCGGGTGAGGAAGGGGGGGGCGGTGAGGAAGGGGGGTGAGGAAGGGGGGACGGTGAGGAAGGGGGGACGGTGAGGAAGGGGGGACGGTGAGGAAGGGGGGACGGTGAGGAAGGGGGGACGGTGAGGAAGGGGGGACGGCGAGGAAGGGGGGACGGCGAGGAAGGGGGGGCAGGAGGCGGTGAGGAGGGGGGACGGTGAGGAAGGGGGGGCGGGTGAGGAAGGGGGGCGGTGAGGAAGGGGGGGCGGTGAGGAAGGGGGGAGCGGTGAGAAAGAGGGGGAGCGGTGAGAGGGGGAGCGAAGAGAGGGGGGCGACGAGGGGGGGGGCGGAGAGAGGGGGCCGGAGAGAAGGGGGGCGGCGAGGGGCTGTGAGAGGGGGGTTCGGTGAGAGGGGGGGTGGTGAGGGGGGCTGAGAGGGGGGGGCGGTGAGAGAGGGGGCGGTGAGGGTGGGGCGGAGGAGAGGGGGGGGCGGAGGAGAGGGGGGGCGGAGAGAGGGGGGGCAGAGAGAGGGGGGGCGGAGGGAGGGGGGGCGGAGGGAGGGGGGGCGGAGGGAGGGGGGGCGGAGAGAGGGGGGGTCGGTGAGAGGGGGGGTCGGTGAGAGGGGGGGTCGGTGAGGGGGGGGGCTGTGAGGGGGGGGGCGGGTGAGAGGGCGGGCGGTGAGGGGGGGGGTGCGGTGAGAGGGGGGCGCGCGGTGAGAGAGGGGTGCGCGGTGAGAGGGGGGGCGCGGGGAGGCGCGTTGAGGGGGGGGGGCGCGCGGTGAGAGGGGGGGCGCGGTGAGGGGGGGCGCGGTGAGGGGGGGGCGCGGTGAGATGGGGGTGCGGTGAGAGGGGGGTGAGAGGGGGGTCGGTGAGAGGGGGGGCGATGAGAGGGGGTGCGATGAGAGGGGGGCGTGGTGAGAGGGGGGGCGCGGTGAGAGGGGGGCGCGGTGAGAGGGGGGCGCGGTGAGAGGGGGGGCGCGGTGAGAGGGGGGGCGCGGAGAGAGGGGGGGCGCGGTGAGAGGCGGGGCGCGGTGAGAGGCGGGGCGCGGTGAGAGGCGGGGCGCGAGAGGCAGGGCGCGGTGAGAGGGGGGGCGCGGTGAGAGGGGGGGCGTGGTGAGAGGGGGGCGCGGTGAGAGGGGGGCGCGGTGAGAGGGGGGAGGCGCGGTGAGAGGGGGGAGGCGCGGTGAGAGGGGGGAGGCGCGGTGAGAGGGGGAGGCGCGGTGAGAGGGGGGGGGCGCGGTGAGAGGGGGGGGCGCGGTGAGAGGGGGGGGGCGCGGTGAGAGGGGGGGGCGCGGTGAGAGGGGGGGGGGGCGCGGTGAGGGGGGGGGGCGCGGTGAGGGGGGGGCGCGGTGAGAGGGGGGGGCGCGGTGAGAGGGGGGGGCGCGGTGAGAGGGGGGGGCGCGGTGAGAGGGGGGGGCGCGGTGAGAGGGGGGGGCGCGGTGAGAGGGGGGGGTGGCGCGGTGAGAGGGGGGGGTGGCGCGGTGAGAGGGGGGGGGTGGCGCGGTGAGAGGGGGTGGCGCGGGTGAGAGGGGGGGGCGCGGTGAGAGGGGGGGCGGTGAGAGGGGGGGCGGTGAGAGGGGGGGCGCGGTGAGAGGGGGGGGCGGTGAGAGGGGGGGGGCGCGGTGAGAGGGGGGGGCGCGGTGAGAGGGGGGGCGCGGTGAGAGGGGGGGGCGCGGTGAGGGGGGGGCGCGGTGAGAGGGGGGGGCGCGGTGAGAGGGGGGGGCGCGGTGAGAGGGGGTGGGGCGCGGTGAGAGGGGGGGGCGCGGTGAGAGGGGGGGGGCGCGGTGAGAGGGGGGGGCGTGCGGTGAGAGGGGGGGGCGCGGTGAGAGGGGGGGGGGGCGCGGTGAGAGGGGGGGGGCGCGGTGAGAGGGGGGGGGCGCGGTGAGAGGGGGGGGGGCGCGGTGAGAGGGGGGGGGCGCGGTGAGAGGAGGGGGGGGCGCGGTGAGAGGGGGGCGCGGTATTCCGGCGCTGACGGTTGACCCGTCTCTCTTCCCGCGCGCGCGCGCGCTCGCTCCCACATCCAGCTCGAGCGGAGTGTGTGCCCCCGGTCAGCTGATCAGCACGTGACAATGATCAGCACGTGACCCCGGTGCCGGCTGGGCCGCCCTCCAGCTGCGTCCTCGGGAATGAACAGAAAGTGAGAGAATCGGGGAGAACCGCAGGCACCGGCTCCGTTCCCAGCACGCTGTCGCCGAGCCCGGGCACCCCGCACCGGCTCCGGGAAGACTCGAGCCCCCTACCCGCACCAGCCTCGGGAGGGAGGAGACAGCCTCCCCCGAACCCTTCAGTCGGGGAAATCCAGGTGAGGAAATCGCGGCTGGCGGCTCTGCTGGAATGTTTCACATTGTGTCTGAGTAAGATGGGCAGACTGGGCCTGGCTGCTTTCCCGATTCTGGACATTGAGCACGGGGCCAGAGTGTCCCTCGGTCACCCTCAGTTCGTCCCAGTGTGAGGGCTGACTGTGTTTGGGTTTTAACCGTGGGCCCTGCAGTCCCCCCCCCCCCCCCCGAGTACAATAAGAGTTTTTCTAAAATTTAGGGTCCCCAATTTTTTTTCTCCAATTAAATTTTTTTTTAGAGTATCCAATTATTTGTTTTCCAATTAAGGGACAATTTAGCGTGGCTAATCCACCTACGCTGCACACCTTTGGGGATGTGGGAGCGAAACCCACGCAGACACGGGGCGAATGTGCAAACTCCACATGGATAGTGACCCGGGGTCGGGATCGAACCCGGGTCCTCCGCACCGTAGGCAGCAGTGCCACTGTGCTGCCTTTTGTTTCCAATTATGGGGCAATTTAGTGTGGCTAATCCAGCTACCCTGCACATCTTTGGGTTGTGGGGGTGAAACCCACGCAAACACGGGGAGAATGTGCAAACTCCACACAAACCCAGGTTCTCGGTGTTGTGAGGCAGCAGTGCTAATCGCTGTGCCACCGTGCTGCCTTGGAGTACAATAGACAAGGGCCTGCACCAGTAATGCTTTGACTTTAAAATTCTGTTTTTCTGTTCAAATCCTTCCATGCCTCAGCTTCTCCCTGTCTCTATAATTTTCTTCAGACTACAAACCCTCTTGAGTAATCGAGGTTTCTGTCACTAGCTTTTTCAGCATTCCTGTGAATTGCTCCATCGTCAGTCAGTGTCTCTGTGCTGGTAGGTGCTTAGAACGCAAGCTCTTGAATGTCTTCACCTGCTGGACTCTATTTTATCTTTTTAAAATAATCCTTAAAACTAATCACTGCCTGCCCCAATATCTGCTAATGGGGCTCGGTATCAGGTTTTGTTTGTTGCTGTCTTGTGAAGCGTTTATAGCTCTGTTAAACATGGCCTATAATTGTAAGCCGTTTTCTGGGAATTGTAAACAAAATGCTGGCAGGTCTCCCCAGCGTCAGTGGAGCGAGAAACTGTTTTGCCAGGGGAGCTTTTTATTCACCTGAGGGAAAGAAAAATAGAGCCAGATCTTAATTTGTACTATTTTTAACGGTAAATCAGATATTAAATTCAGGAGCAAAACCAGAAAATGCTGGACAATCTCAGATCTGACAGCATCTGTGGAGAGAGAACGGAGCTAACGTTTCGAGTCTGGATGACTCTTTTTAAGTAATCCAGATTTGAAAACATAGGTCAGTTCTCCACAAATTTCAGAATTTGCTGGTCAACACACGCAGTAGTTTGCAGCATTAATCTCTTGACTACACCTCTCATTTTGCTGACCTGTTGATTCTTGACTTTGCTGGCATTGGGTAAGAAAATTAAACCTGCAAGGGAAATATATAATTCCATGTGAAACTAGCTTTCTATTTTCTGAGCGAAGTAAGTAGAGCGTACTTGATTGGATTGTGAGATACTGATATTTGTGTATGTTAATTTTCAATTGGGAAATTGGTTCAAATGTAACCAAAGATACATAGAACCAACGTAGTATGCCTCAGAAGTTCTAACATGAATCAGCTTGTGTCTGGCTGCCCAAAGCCATTCGACCTATGCAGATCTATTTTTCCAGACCTCCTCAATTATCCTCCATTATGATGGACAATATTTTATTGAATTGCACTGTCAAGGATATTGTAACATCACTGGATTAATCCATTGAGAGGAGGCCTATTTCTTGTCAGAATTAATTTTATGATATATGGATGTTGCTAACCAAAGCTCATTACATCATACCTGGCCTTTAAGATATTGGCACATATTTTTAACAGTTGAGGGACACCTGCATATTCCTCTCTGAGGCACACACCATCGTGACTTGTAGCTAATATCACCACTTCTTTGCTGTCACTGAGCACTTGCCCAAAAGTCCCCAGCATCATAGATGCCAGCCTTCAATTCACTTCACGTGATATCAAGAAATGGATGAAGGCACACTGACAAGGCTATTGGTCCTAAAAATATTCCAGAAATTGTACTAAAGACTTGTGCTCCAAAACTGCTGCGTCCTGAGTCAAACTGTTCCAGTACAGCTGCAACATTGACATCTACCTGGCAGTGTAGAAAATTGCCCAGGCATGTCCCATACACAAAAAGCAGGGCAAATCCAATCTGGCCAATTACCGCTCGATCATCAGTAAAGTAATGAAAGGGGTCATCAAATTGCTATCAGTGGCACTTGCTTAGCAATAACCTGCTCACTGAAACCCAATTTGGGTTCTGTTGCTCCTGACCCCATTACATCCTTGGTTCAAAAATGGACAAAAAGGCTGAACTGCAACGGTGAGATGTGATTCACTTGCTGCCTTTGACATCAAGGCAGCATTTGACTGAGTTTGGCATCAAGAAACTGGAGCAAAACTGGAGTCAATAGGAATCAGGCGAAAGCCTGGTTGGAGTCATACCTAGCACAAATGAAGATGACTATGGTTGTTGGAGGTCAATCATCAGTCCCAGCACATCACTGCAAGAGTTCCTCAGGGTAGTGTCCTAGGCCCAGCCATCTTCAGCTATTTCACAGTGACCTTCCTTCCATCATAATGTCAGAAGTGGGGTTATTCGCTGTGAATGTTCAACATCATTCGCGATGACTTGGATGCTGAAACAGTTCATGTCCAAACGCAGCAAGACCTGAACAATATCCAGGCTTGGGCTGACGAGTGGCAAGTAACATCGCACAAGTGTGAAGCAATGACCATCTCCAGCAAGAGAGAATCCAACCATTTCCCCTAATGTTCAGTGGCATTACCATAGCGGAATCCCCCATCATCAACGTCCTGGGGGTTGGTTATCTTTAACCATTAACTGAACTGAACCAGCCATAGAAATACTGTGTCTGCAAGAGCGGACAGGAGACTGGGAAGTCTGCAGAGAGTAACTCGCCAGCTGACTCCCAAAAGCCTGTCCACAAGGCAGACGTATGATGGAATAGTCATCTCTGCCGGGATGAGTACAGCTCCAACAACACGCAATAAGCTTGACACCATCCAGGACAAAGCAACCCATTTTATTGGCATCCCATCCACCACTGATGCACAGTGGCAGAAGTGTGTTCCATCTGCAAGTTTCACTGCAGCAATTCACCAAGGATCCTTTGACAGCACCCTCCAAATCTACAACTTCTACTACTTTGAAGAATAAGGGCAGCAAATGCATCTCAGCACGCAAACGGGCAGGTTCCTTGCCACGTCACGCACCATCCTGATTGGAAATATGTCGCTGTTTTTCACTGCCATTGGCCATTGACTTTAAAGAGACCCAACTTATTGAGGAAGTATGGTATATATGATTTGATTTATTTGATTTGATTCATAGTACAGTGAAAAGTATTTTTCTGCAGCCAAGGGAACGTATATAGTAGACAAAAAAAATAATCGACAGAGTACATTGACAAATGGTAAATCGACAAACTGTGATTGGTTACAGTGCGGAACAAGGGGCCAAACAAAGCAAATACATTGGCAAGAGCAGCATAGGACGTCGTGAATAGTGTTTTTACGGGGAACAGATCAGTCCAAGGGAGAGTCATTGAGGAGTCTAGTAGCTGTGGAGAAGAAGCTGTTCCTATGTCTGGATGTGTGGGTCTTTAGACTTCTGTATTTTCCTGATGGAAGGGTCTGGAAGAAGGCAAAGCCTGGGTGGGAGGGGTCTCTGATAATTCTGTCTGTCTTCCTGAGGCAACGGGAGGTGTAGACAGAATCAAAGTGCAGGTGGCAAGCTTGTGATGCGTTGGGTTGAGTTCACCACACTCTGCAGTTTCTAGCGATCTTGGGCAGAGCAGTTGGCATACCAAGCTGTGATGTAGCAGATAAGATGCTCTCTACGGCACATCTGTAGAAGTTTGTGAGAGTCGATGCAGACATGCCAAATTTCTTTAGCTTCCGCAGGAAGTAGAGATGTTGCTGGGCTTTCTTGACTGTTGCATCAAGTGGTTGCAGCATGGTGAGTATGGAAGGCCATGGCTCGTCTTAAAATTAACGACAGGAAATCAGAGTCGATCTAGAATCTCCTTGAAAGGCAAGAATGTTGTAAAGGACAGACTGTTGGTAGGTGTGGAGGGCAAGGTTGATATACAATTGCACAACAACAAAGCGTACTCGATGTAGTTCTTGGAAGAAAGGAGCTAGTTGACGAAGGGTACTGCAGTTGATGTGTGTGTGTGTGTGCGGACTTTCAATACCTAATGACAAAGTATCACACGCTTGTTTGCAAAATCCACGGCCAGGGATTAAATACACTAGCTGTACGGGCGCAAAATTTGCAAAGGATAGAAAAATTAGAGTCTTCTGGAGGGAGGTGTATAGTGGTGTTCAGGAATAAGTTTTTGGGCCACTGCTCTTTCTGTTGTCACATTAAAAATAACCTGTATCTGGGTATGTAGGGCATAATTTCAAAATTTCCAGATGATGTGAAACTCAGCATGCGTAAATATTGAGAATATTGAACAGATTTCAGGAGGAAATGTACTGAAATGGGCCGATTCAAATTTAGCCAGATAAGTGAAGCATTTTGGTCGGAAGAGGAACCAATCGGAAGCTAATTGTTTCAGTGTTACAGTTTTAAAGTGAAGCAGAAGTTGGCAGGAGAAAATGAGAAGGCTGTTTCTTTTGGGGGGAAAAAATTATGTGCTTGACTTTAATAAAAGAATACGAGGACAAAAGTAAGGAAATTATATTAAACTATACTAAAAAGGGTGCACGGTGATTTCAGTGAATGACAACTAAAGTCTCTCATCCCAGGTATGTGGGGGGTGCTGTCTCATTCTTTGACTCTATATGTTGATAAGATATTCCAATTGGAGGGTTTTGGTGAGCAGCATGGTGAGTACGGAAAGCCATTGCTCGTCTTAAAATTAACGACAGGAAACCAGAGTCGATCTAGAATCTCCTTGAAAGGCAAGAATGTATACCGGGTTGCTGCTGGAATGGCCAGGAAGGAGCTGGTGTGGGCCGGGGGGGTAGAGGAGAGGCATTATCGCCATGGGGAACGGGTCGGGCGAGGCGAGCTGGCCTGGGGTGAGCAGTCGATAAGCTATGGCTAGCTGGCGGGGTAGGGGGGTGGGTTGCCCTTTGATCCGGCTGATTACCTGGAACGTGAGGGGGCTGAATGGGCCGGTTAAGAGAACTAGGGTATTTTCTCATCTGAAGGGGTTGAAGGCGGACGTGGCTATGCTCCAGGAGACCCACTTGAAGGTGGCGGACCAGGTTCATCTGAGGAAGGGGTGGGTGGGGCAGGTTTTTCACTCAGGTTTGGACGCGAAGAACCGGGGGGTGGCGATTCTGGTGGGAAAGAGGGTGGCGTTCGAGGCGGCTGAGGTGGTGTCGGACAAGGAGGGCAGATATATTATGGTGACGGGTAGGCTGCAGGGAGAGAAGGTGGTGCTGGTTAATGTATATTCCCCGAATTGGGATGATGCTGGCTTCATGAGGCGCTTGTTGGGCCGCATTTCGGACCTGATCATGGGGGGAGACTTTAATACAGTGCTGGATCCCCCACTGGACCGGTCCAGTTCAAGGACGAGTAGGAGACCAGCGGCGGCCAAAGTACTGAGGGGATTCATGGACCAGATGGGAGGGGTGGATCCCTGGAGGTTTGGGAGACCGAGAGCGCGGGAGTATTCCTTTTTCTCTCATGTCCATAGGGCTTATTCCTGAATAGATTTTTTCGTCCTGAGCAGGGGATTGATCCCGAGGGTGCAGGATGCCGAGTACTCGGCCATAGCGATTTCAGACCATGCTCCACACTGGGTTGATCTGGAGATGGGGGAGGCGTGGGACCAGCGCCCGCTCTGGCGCCTGGATGTGGGGATGCTGGCTGATGAGGAGGTGTGTAGGAGGGTCCGGAGCAGTATTGAGGGGTATCTTGATACCAATGACACGAGGGGAGGTCCGGGTGGGGATGGTCTGGGAGGCTCTGAAAGCAGTGATCCGGGGGGAGCTGATCTCCATCCGGGCCCATGGGGAAAGGAGGGAGAGGAAGGAGAGGGAGAGACTGGTGGAGGAGCTCCTGGATGTGGACAGGAGATACGCGGAGGCACCGGAGGAGAGGTGGCTGGGGGAACGGCGTAGTTTTCAGGCCAAATTTGACTTGTTGACCACCAGAAAGGCGGAGACACAGTGGAGGAGGGTGCAGGGCGCGGTATATGAGTATGGGGAGAGGTGAGCAGGATGTTGGCGCATCAGCTCCGTAGGCGAGATGCGGCTAGGGAAATTGGTGGAGTGACGGATGGGGGTGGGAATGTAGTGCAGAAGGGGACAGAAGTAAACGGGGTCTTTAGGGACTTCTACGAGGAACTGTACCGGTCGGAACCTCCGATGGGGAGAGGGGGGATGGAGAGCTTCATGAACAGGCTATGTTTCCCACGGGTTCAAGAGGGGCTGGGTCGCCGATAGAGTTGGAGGAGCTAGTCAGGGGGATTGGACAAATGCAGTCAGGTAAGGCCCCGGGGCCGGATGGGTTCCCGGTGGAATTTTATAAAAAGTATGCGGATCTGGTGGGCCCCCTGTTGGTGCGAGCCTTCAATGAGGCATGGGAGGGGGGGGGGTTTGCCCCCGACAATGTCGCGGGCACTGATCTCTCTGATCCTAAAGCGGGATAAGGACCCCTTGCAGTTTGGATCATACAGGCTTATCTCGCTCCTCAATGTTGACGCCAAGTTGCTGGCGAAGATCCTGGCCACCAGGATAGAGGATTGTGTGCCAGGGGTGATAGACGAAGATCGGACAGGATTTGTCAAGGGACGGCAGCTCAACACAAATGTGCGGAGACTGCTACATGTTATCGTGATGCCGGCAGTGGAGGGGGAGGCGGAGATAGTGGTGGCGCTAGATGCAGAGAAAGCGTTTGATAGAGTTGAGTGGGGGTACCTGTGGGAGGTGTTGGAACGGTTCGGATTTGGGGAGGGATTCATCAAATGGGTGAGGCTGCTCTACGCGGCTCCGATGGCGAGTGTAGTTACAAATGGAAGGAGATCGGAGTACTTTAGGCTCTACCGTGGGACCAGGCAGGGGTACCCCCTGTCCCCCTTGCCCTTTGCGCTGGCGATTGTACCTCTGGCTATGGCGTTGAGGGAAGCAGGGAGATGGAGGGGTCTGGTGCGGTGTGGGGAGGAATATCGGGTATCGCTGTATGCGGACGACCTGCTGTTGCCTGTGGCGGACCCAGAAGGGGGAATGCCGGGGGTGATGGAGCTGTTAGCGGAATTTGGGGGCTTCTCGGGCTATAAGTTAAAATTAGGCAAGAACGAGGTATTTGTAGTACACCCGGGAGATCAGGAGGAGGGAATTGTGAGGCTCCCGTTTAAGAGGGCAGTGAAGAGTTTCAGATATCTGGGGGTGCAGGTGGCCAGGAGTTGGGGGACTCTCCATAAGCTTAATTTTACCAGGCTGGTGGAGCAGATGGAGGAGGAATTTAAAAGGTGGGACATGGTGCCGCTATCGTTGGCGGGTAGAGTGCAGTCCGTCAAAATGACGGTTCTCCCGAGGTTCTTGTTCCTCTTCCAGTGTTTGCCCATCTTTATCCCTATGGCCTTTTTTAGAAGGGTGACCAGCAGCATCATGAGCTTTATTTGGGTGCATGGGACCCCGAGGGTGAAGCGGGTCTTCTTGGAGTGGGGTAGAGATGGGGGGGGGGGGGCTGGCGTTACCCAATCTCTCGGGGTACTACTGGGCGGCCAATGTGTTGATGGTGCGCAAGTGGGTGATGGAGGGGGAGGGGGCAGCATGGAAACGGATGGAGAGGGTGTCCTGTGGAGATACAAGCCTGGGGGCCCTGGTAACGGCGCCGGGGCCGCTCCCTCCTACGAGGTATACCACAAGTCCGGTAGTGGCGGCTACCCTCAAGATTTGGAGCCAGTGGAGGCGACATAGGGGAGAAGTGGAGGGGCTCGATGGAGGCTCCGTTAAGGGGGAACCATAGGTTCGTCCCGGGGAACATTGATGGGGGATTTCAGGGTTGGCACAGAGCGGGCATCAGACAGCTGAGGGACCTGTTTATTGATGGGAGGTTTGCGAGCCTGGGGGAGTTGGAGGAGAAATTTGGGCTCCCCCCGGGAAACATGTTCGGGTATCTGCAGGTAAAGGCATTTGCTAGACGGCAGGTGGACGGATTCCCTTCGCTTCCCGCGAGGGGGGTGAGTGACAGGGTGCTTTTGGGGGTCTGGATCGGAGAGGGGAAGATATCTGATATCTACAAGGTTATGCAGGAGGTGGAGGAGGCGTCAGTAGAGGAGCTGAAAGCTAAGTGGGAGGGGGAACTGGGGGAACAGATCGACGACGGGACATGGGCTGATGCCCTGGAGAGGGTTAATTCTTCCTCCTCATGTGCGCGGCTTAGCCACATCCAATTCAAGGTGCTGCACCGGGCCCACATGACTGGGACGAGGATGAGTAGGTTCTTTGGGGGTGAAGACAGGTGTGTCAGGTGCTCGGGGAGTCCAGTGAACCATGCCCATATGTTCTGGGCATACCCGGCACTGGAGGAGTTCTGGAAGGGGGTGGCGAGGACAGTGTCAAGGGTGGTGGGATCCAGGGTCAAGCCAGGATGGGGACTCGCGATTTTTGGGGTTGGGGTAGAGCCGGGAGTGCAGGAGGCGAAAGAGGCCGGTGTGCTGGCCTTTGCGTCCCCTAGTAGCCCGGCGAAGGATCTTGCTACAATGGAAGGATGCGAGGCCCCCAAGTGTGGAGACCTGGATCAATGACATGGCGGGTTTTATTCAGCTAGAGAAGGTCAAATTCGCCCTGAGAGGATCGGTACAAGGGTTCTTTAGGCGGTGGCAACCTTTCCTCGACTTTCTGGCTCAACGATAGGGTACTGGGACAGTAGCAGCAGCAACTCGGGAGGGGGAGGGAAAAGGGAAAAGGCGGGGGGGGGGGGAAGACGATGACTATGTTTGTTTATTTAATTTTAATTTATTTTTAAGTTCTCTTGTTGGCGCGGGGGGGATATGATACATGCGTTGATACGGTCTGGGGGGTGTTACAGTTGTTATGGGTTATTTTGTTGCATTTCATTGTTATATTTTATATTTTCTGTAAAAAAAATTCCAGTAAAATTATTTTAAAAAAAAAAGACAGGCAAGAATGTTGTAAAGGATGCAGTTTTAGCTGACCATCTCCAAAAAGTTTTCTTCATGTTCGTTTCTCTTGGAACTGGTCAATATTTGAAAATTAATCTAGCCACATAAAGATGATCTGAAATGAAATTATGATGCTATCATATAATGAAATGACATTGTCTTTTGCATTTTTAACATTGAATCAAAATATACTTCCATTTTCAAAGTATAGCTTGTTTGGGAAAACAATACCTCTTGCTTTTCCTCTGTGCTGATTTTTTTTGCTGAGCTTACTTTAATTTCTATATTTTTACACAGCTGTCGAGAAACTGCCACCATGTCGACTAAAAAGCTGAGAAGTGAAGACTATCATGATTATAGTTCCACAGAAAACAGTCCGGATCATGACAGCATGAGCTCTTCGCCTGATGTTTCTTCAAGATCATCTGATAATTGTGGAAATTATCAGCGTCTAAATGAAAGAACTGGCACAACGTAAGCGCTATAAAGTTGCAAAATGGAACTCTTGTATCTTCAAGAATACTAATTGTACGGGTGGACCAGTGAACCATGTCCATTTGTTCTGGACATGCCCAAAACTTGGGGGATATTGGCAGTGGTTCGCGGATGTCATGTCCAGGGTATTGAAGACAAAGGTGGAAATGAGTCCAGGGGTAGCGATCTTTGGGGTGTTGGAGGACCTGGGTGTTCAGGAGGAGGGAGAGCCAGATGTTTTGGCCTTTTCCTCCTTGGTAGCTTGGCGACGGATACTACGGCTTGGAGGAAGTCTAGGCCTCCGAGGTCAGAAGCCTGGTTAACCGACATGGCAAGCTTTCTCGGCCTGGAAAAGATCAAGTTCGCCTTGCGAGGGTCGGTGTCAGGGTTCGCCCGGAGGTGGCAACCATTTGTTGACTTCTTCGCGGGGAATTAATCGTCGGGGGGTGGGGGGACTAGGGTAGTATAGAGTAGGGGGTTAAGTAGGCAGGCCTTGGAGGGACGGATGTTGGCGGCTGTCTTTTTGATTACTGTTCTTTGTACTCTTATTTTTTTTGTATTGTGGTTGTTTGTTATGCCAAAAAACCTCATCAAAAAAAAAATACTAATTGTTCATTGGCAGTGCAGTCAAGCCTCTTGGATTCAGACTGGGCTGTGAATGTTATTGTTCTGAAGGTTGTGTTTCGAAATAGTTAACAGAATGAGTTTTAGTAGCTTGAATTCAATACACTTTTACGCTATGACTGTGTTGCTGAAATTGGCAAAGGGCCACACAGTTGCAATTTTCTCTTAAATTCTAGATTCAGTTTGTGGGGCTGAGGTGTCTGGTTCAGACTGGACTGTAAGATCATGTAAGGTAAACAATATGAGGATGATATTTTTTGTTTACATTTCAGGACTGTTGAGACGTTAATTCATTTGTTGAAAGGCAACATAGGAACAGGGCTTCTTAGCCTTCCATTGGCAGTGAAGAATGCGGGTATTGTGGTGAGATGCTTTTACTTTGTATTTGGGTTTTTAAAAAAAAATAATACGAGTCATTTTGTAACTACATAAACTTGCACATCAAGAACAGACTTGATGCTGATTCCTGAATGTATTGGTACTGTAAGCAGTGTCCTGGCAATAATGAAATTATCATCCGATCAAAGACTGAATTTCTCTGTTCCTTCATGTCCATACCTACCTAAAGGTTTCAACTACAGGAAGGTTGCTGTTTTATTGTAGAAAACATTCACAAATCCTTGAACTGTATAATCATTTTTAATTTTGAATGGTGGGAAATGGGAATGATTAACCATGTGATATTGTAAGGAAATGGTGATTCAAATGAGGAAATAAGAAAGGGAAACCACAGACATTTTTGAAAGAGGGAAATCAGCGCAATCAATTTCACTTGCAAGGAGTAAAGATGTTGATGTGTTCCTTCTAAAATGGTTACTGCTCAACCAAATACCAAACCTATGGCTTCTTCATTTTCAGAAACTTTCAGTTGTGCCTGCGGTTAATGATTGGCTGGAATCTGGGGTTCTGCTGACCTGCTGTAACTTTAGGGGGTCCTCTGGAAATTCTTCCCCAATCTATTTAAGCTCTTGCTGTTTGGTAAGAGAGAGAAAGGGGTTTAACTTGTATTAGAATTTCTGATGCCCTTGACCTCAAATGGCTTTCCTGGTCTACCCCTACCAAGTTTGGGTCCCTCACCCATCATAACCTCTGTTCCTTGGCTTCTGCCATCCCTATGTTCTAGAACAAAGAACATTACAGTGCAGGAACAGGCCCTCGGTCCACCAAGCCTGCCCCGATCCAGATTCCTTATTTAAACCTACTACTTATTGCCCAAACGATCTGTATCCCTCCATTCCCCACCCATTCAAGTGTCTATCAAGATACATCTTAAATGTTGCTATCGTGCCTGCCTCCACCACCTCCACTGGCACTGTGTTTCACGCACATACCATGCTCTGTGTGAAAAATTCTCGCTGCACATCTTCCCAAAACTTTCCCCCCTCACCTTGAATACCTGCTGCTCCCTTGTAATTGAGTCTTCCACCCTGGGAAAAAGCTTCTGACGATTCACCCTGTCTATACCTCTCGTAATTTTGTAGACCTCAATCAGGTCTCCCCTCAGCCTCTATCTCTCCAACGGAAAAAACAATTCAAATTTATTCAATCTCTCTTCATATCTAACATGCTTCAAATCAGGCAACATCCTGGTAAACCTTCTTTGCACTCCCTCCAAAGCATCCACGTCCTTTTGGTCGTGTGACGACCAGAACTACATGCAATATTCCAAATGTGGCCTAACTGAAGTTTTATACAACTGTAACGTGACCTGGCAACTCTTGTACTCAATGCCCCGGTCAGTGAAGGCAAGCATGCTATAAGCCTTCTTGACCACCTTATCCACTTGCATTTCCGCTTTCATGGAACTATGGACTTGAATGGCCAGATTGTACTGATACCTGTGGAATACTAGTTACAGATCTCCATCCTGAAAAACTCCCTTCCACTGTTACTGTCTCTCCTGTTGCCAAGCCAGTTCTTTAACCATCGAGCTAGCACACCCTGAATCCTATGCGACTTTACCTTTTGTATCAGTCTGCCGTGAGTGACCTTAGAACAAAGAACAAAGAAAAGTACAGCACAGGAACAGACCCTTCGGCCCTCCAAGCCCGTGCCGACCATGCTGCCCGTCTAAACTAAAATCTCCTATACTTTCTGGGTCCGTATCCCTCTATTCCCATCCTATTCATGTATTTGTCCAGATGTCCCTTAAATGTCACTATCGTCCCTGCTTCCACCACCACCTCCGCCAGCGAGTTCCAGGCACCCGCTACCTTGTCCAACACCTTACTAAATTCCTTGTAGATGACATCCACAGCCTTTCCCTCATCAATTAATTTTGGCAGCTCAACTGCCTGCGTCTCACCCCCACAATCCAAAGATGCGCAGGGAGGTGGATTGGTCTTACTAAATTGCCCCTTAATTGGCGAAAAGAATAATTAGGTATTCTAAATTTATTTTATAAATAATTTGACATCTCAAAAATGTCTCTCAAGTTGGTAAGACCTGACCTTCCCCGCACAAAACCATGTTGCCAATCACTAACAAGTCCATTCGCTTCCAAATGTGAATAAATCCTGTTCCTCCGTATCTTCTCCAACAGTTCCTCCACCAGGTTCACTGCCTATAATTAGCTGGATTATCCCTGCTTCCCTTCTTAAACAAAGGGACATTATTGGCTATTCTCCAGTCCTCTGGAACATCGCCTATGGCCAAAGATGATACAAAGATATATGTTAAGGCCCCTGCTATTTCCTCTCTGGCATTCTTCTGACTCTCCCGTAGACCTGCAATCTTTAGGGCTGCCACCACTTGCCCTGCTCTCATTCAACCTGGTCCTGCACCTATTGCTTCTGCTGCACCATAATTTTGAAAGAAAATGGGAAGCGGGAAGGCAGGGTTGGTGGAAAAATCACTTCTGCTCTTTTAACATGGTGTCTTAGATTTATACACAACAAAGCCCAGCCTGCTAGGCAACCTGATATTATTTCAACAACCATTTATTTCCGGCCTGTTCTACTGCTCTTTCCATATGCATTTCAAATTGCTAATATTCTTACCATCAAATCTCCCACCTTAATCCTTTACACCGCCAACTTCTCTGCTTGATTTATTTTGTTGTGATTGAGGCTAGCATGACAGCATTCATTGCACATTCTCTCATAGCCCCTGGGAATGAAAGGAGGTGAGCCTTAAACATCTGCTGACCTTCTGCTCATAGCGTTAAGGAAGGAGTTCTGACATTTTGAGCAAACATTGATTGAGCTTAATTGGTTGGACAACTGGTTTGTGATGCAGAGCAAGGCCACCGGGATGGGTTCAATACCCATACTGGCTGAGGTTATTCATGAAGGCCCTGCCTTCTCAACTTTACCCCTCACCTGAGGTGTGGTGATCCTCAGGTTGAATCACCACCAGCCAGCTCTCCCCCTCAAAGGGGAAAGCAGCCTATCTGGGACTATGATGACTTTACTTTTACTCTATAACACCTTTCATCACCTTAAAGATAGCTATTAGGTCTTTTGGTTTTTTTAAAGAGTAAAAATAGCAAGCCTTTCCTAATACTCTATCCTCTCATTTTGAGTGACATATATTTGTGAACCTTTTCTGCATGTGCTTTGGTACCATTATACTCTTTTTAGAACATAGAACAGTACAGCACAGAACAGGCCCTTCGGCCCTCAATGTTGTGCCGAGCAATGATCACCCTACTCAAACCCACGTATCCACCCTATACCTGTATGCCCTATACCCGTAACCCAACAACCCCCCCTTAACCTTACTTTTTACACTACGGGCAATTTTTAGCATGGCCAATCCACCTAACCCGCACATCTTTTGGACTGTGGGAGGAAACCGGAGCACCCGGAGGAAACCCACGCACACACTGGGAGAACGTGCAGACTCCGGAGAATGTGCAGACTCCGCACAGACAGTGACCCAGCCGGGAATCGAACCTGGGACCCTGGAGCTGTGAAGCATTTATGCTAACCACCATGCTACCGTGCTGCCCTTTTTATCATATGAAAACCTGAGCTGTGCACAGTACTCGAGTGTGGCTTAAACCAACGTTGAATGTAAGTTTAATATAATTGTTGTGCTTTTCAACTGTATTCTTCTAGAAATAAGCCCTAGTGCATGATTTTTTTTTTTGTTACCTTATTAATCTACACCCCTATTTTCCTGTACCTCTAGACCAGTGATGGGCAACCCAGACTAGTAAGTGGGCTGCTTGAGTGGCTCTCCTTCATCTCAATGGGCCGCAAGATTTAAATCGGGCATATATTAATATTTATTAATGTCACACGTAGGCTTACATTAACACCGTGATGAAGTTACTGTGAAAATCCCTAGTCGCCACACTCCGGCGCCTGTTCGAGTACACTGAGGGAGAATTCAGAATGTCCAATTCACCTGACAAGCATGTCCTTCAGGACTTGTGGGTGGAAACCGGAGGAAACCCACCCATATCCACTATGACCGATGAATAAGATTGAATACATTTCATACATGCCGAATGTTTCATAGAAAATGCTTAATCATTGCATGTCATCAACTTCAAGTGGTAAAAACAAAAATATTTATGCTTGATTGGTTGCAAAAGGAGAGCACAACACACAAGTCAATGTTGTGTGTAGTCAGCACACACCTCGCTTCATTTCCCCTTGACTTACGTGGGTATCACTTCAGTCATACTGGTAGGAAAAAAGCTATGCAGATGGAAACCAGTGGAATGTGACAACTTTTTCCGTGGGCAACAGTCAACAAATTGCCCAGTATTGTTCTCTATCTTTTTACTTCAATTTTATTTTTGCCAGTCTTATCTTCTTCAATCCATTCACTACCCCCAAAAAGTAGTCTTTTCTTTTCAGTGCATTACTTTGACCGTAGGCTTACATTGAGCTTCAGCTGTTGCAATTGTGCCCATCCAAGTGAGTGAAAAATATGTTGCAAATTTACTGGAGTCTTTTAGATGGTGGCGAAGCATTTGGCATCTGTTTTGTGAACCTGGGGTAGGTGATCGGCAAATGATGCAGATGGTCATTCAGTGGCGTTTTGTGCTCCTGTTACCTTCCACTTGTCAGTCTAAGCCCATTTGGCCCAGTCTATTAGATCCTCCTGCTCCAGCAAACAATTAAGGCTCGATAAACTCTGGCAGCAGATTAAAATGCAAATTTCAATATCGAGGATACTTTAGACCTGATCTAATGGCCTTGCACAAGATTTAACAGCCTTGTTACACCTCATGAGCTCTAACGATGGGCGGGTTCAGATATGCAGATTCAAGTGTGCAGACAGGCCCACTTGAATATGTTTGTGCCTCGATCCCGCGCCTCAAGACCCCGAGTGAGCGCCATTTGGCACTGGTCTCCACCAACGTAGACCACCGGCACTTGGTGGTGGTGGTGGTGGGGGGGGGGGGGGGGGGGCGCTCCCAGACGATCAGGGGCTCCTGGGTGGTCGGGCTCTGGGTAGGGTACCACCTTGGCAGTGCCCAGTGGGGGGGGGGGGGGGGGTCTAGAGATTTGGGCACCATTTAGTGCAGGAAATGAGACTAGTAACAGCCTCAGCCGGGCGTTCTTCGCCCAGGCCCATAAATGAAACTGTGCCCCATTTAATAGCGGGGTGGTTCTGCGCCATCAGCGCCAGGAAACACCTGGCTAAACACGCCCGACACGGGTCTCTGTTTCATTTCTATTAAATCGTGCCCTTTGTCTTTGAACTATTAGTTGTGTGAAATGCCATCTTGGACTTGTTAGACTGAATATCCTTTACAATATCAGTAGCCAATTCATGGAAACTGTTAGAATACCACAGAGAAGGTGGGGTATCAAATGAATGTGTTACTAATTAATGAATCCCTTTTTCCCCCCTTCAGCCATTGTGACTTGTAATTGGCTAAATTTTGAACTGGCAGTGAGCAGCATGGAGGTTGAACTTTATGTCATTTTACTCTGGTTCTGTTGGCCCTCCAATTGTGTGATGCCTAAAATGCTTGTTCAAATAGACTTTACAAAACAGATTAAACATAAGGGAGATAAATGAGTCAATCAAAATCTCATAATATTTTCATGCAGCGTTAAAGATAAGGTTTTAATTCAGTTTTCCGTTATCCACAGCTCGGTCCAATCAGCTTAATTATCATGGCAGTGGTAGCTGTGCACTGCATGCAGTTGCTGGTCAAATGCAGTCACTATCTATGTGCTAAGTAAGTTGTGATTTTACTAATATTCTCCATGTAACGTGAACTTGTACATTTGTACACCTATAATGCTGCAGATTTGTTGATACAGTCCTTAAAGGGTTGACTTATGGGGGATTCAAATGATTTTTTGTTGGTGAGTGAATTTCTGTTTCATCAACTTTATAACTTTTTTCCATAATAGTAGAGCACATATATATCCTTTTTACTGTGGCTTTTGCATGTTCCCCCCTTCTATTCTAAGTGGAACTAAATGAATAACCTGCATTTATCTAATGCCTTTTATATATCTCTGGAATTTCTGTCTTCTGGAACCCAAACTGGGCATTGAAAATTGGTTCTCTAACACTTAATGCACGGTTTTAAATTTGCATGCAGGGTCAGATTCTTACTGTAGATAAAAGCAAATAAAAATGGTTTCCATCTGAAGGTGTTAAAGGAACTAGGGAGCATATTGAAGATGCCCTAACTATAATCTTTCAGAGTTCCTTAGATTCAGGTGTAGTCCCTCTGGATTGGAAAATTAAACATGTCGCTCTCCTTTTTAAGAACGGGGAACCAGGGAATTACAGACCGGTTAGCCTAACATCTGTGGTGGGGAAATTGCTGGAGTCTATAATCAGGATGGGTAACTGAACACTTCAAAGTCTGGTTGATCAGGTAGAACCAGCATGGATTTGTGAAGGGAAGCTAATCTTAAAATTTTTTCGAAGAGGTGAATGAAGTAGTGGACAGGGGAATGTCTATGGATGTTATTGATATGGATTTCCAGAAGACATTTGATAAAATCCCACAGGAGAGACTGTTAACTAAGGTGGAAGCCCATGGAGTTAAGGGCAAATTATTGACATGGTTAGGAAATTGGTTTGAGTGACAGGTGACAGAGTGGGATAATGGGTAAGTACTCTAATTGACAGGAGATGACGAGTGGTGTATCACAGGGATCCGTGTTGGGGCCTCAATTATTCACATCATTCATGAATGACTTGGACGATGGCATAGAAATCATATATCCACATTTGCTGATACAAAGTTAGGTGGCATTATAGACAGAAAGGTGATGGCATAAAATTGCAAGGAAATATTGGGCTGGATTCTCCGGTCCCCAGTCACGTGTTGCTCGGCAGCACGGCATTTGATGGCAGCGGGATTCTATCTCCCTACTGTTTGTCAGTGGGATTTCCCACTGAAGCCACCCACGTTGCCGGGAAACCCACGGGGGTGCGCTGCCAGCTGGGAAAAGAAAATTGCAACAGCCGGAGAATTCCGGCCATTGACAGACTAGGTGAATGGGCAAAATTGTGGCAGATGAATTCGGTGTGAGCAAGTGTGAGGTTATCCATTTTGGACCAAAAAAGGATAAAACAGAGTACTTTCTAAATGGAAAGAGGCTAGGTACAGTGGATGCCCAAAGAAACTTGGGGTTCAGGTGCATGGAGCTTTAAAATACTAGGAACAAGTGCAGAATATAATCAAAAAAGCTGATGGAATGAAAGCCTTTTATCTAGAGGATTGGAATATAAAGACATCGAGGTTATGCTGCAGCTATACAAAACCCTGGTTAGACTCCACTTGGAGTCACGGTGAGCAGTAATGGGCACCACAACTGAAGAAGGATATTTTGGCCTTGGAGAGAGTGCAACGTAGGTTTATAAAATTGATACCTGGACTACAGGAATTAAGTTACAAGGAGAGATTACACAAATTCGGCCTGTTTTTGTGAGAATTTAGAAGTGAAGGGGTGATCTGATCGAAGCATTTAAGATATTAACAGGAAAGACAGAGTAGATAAGATAAACTATTTCCACAGGTTGAAGATTCTAAAGCTAGGGGGCATAGTCTAAAAATTAGGGGTAACCATTCAGGAGAGATGTTAGGAAGAACCTCTTCACTCAAAAGGGTGGTGGAGGTTTGGAATTGTCTCCTACAAACAGCAGTTGAAGCTAGAACAGTTGATTTTAGTTTGATTTAAGATGGATAAGAGTTTTGTTAAGCAAAGATATTAAGGGAAATGAGCCAAAGGCAGTTTTATGGAGTTAGCCCACAGATCAGCCGTGATCTCATTCAATGGCAGGACAGCCTCGAAGGCTGAATGGCCTACTCCTGTTCCTATAAGCAAATTACTGCAGATGCTGGAATCTGAAACAAAACCAGAAAATGCTGGGCATCTGTGGAGAGGGAAGGCAGCTAATGTTTTGATCTTGACTCTTTGTCACAGCTAGAGAGAACTGGAAATGGGGTTCTCTCTAGCTGTGACTAAGAGTCACCCAGACTTGAAATGTTGAAATGGCAAGTGACAGGGAGATTGGGGTCATGCTTGTGGACTGAGCGAAGGTGTTCCACAAAGTGATCACCCAGTCTGTGCTTAGTTTTCCCAATGTAGAGGAGCCCACATTGCAGTTTGCAGTAATTTCAGAGGATGATCCTTTGAATGCAGAGGCTAGTTGAATGAAAAGTGAGAACAAAATTGACCCTATCATGGTTCTTGGAGGGAGTGGAAGAGGTGAGTGTAGAATTGCGGGCAATGAATTGGACACGGTTATGTGTCCTGCCAACCACAGTGCCATAGGTGGCGTTGTGGTATTGTCACTGGACTAGTAATCCAGAAACTCGGGGTAATGTTCTGGGGACCAGGGTTCAATTCCCACCATGGCAGATGGTGAAATTTGAATTCCATAAAAATCTGGAATTTAAATCTCAATGATGACCATGAAACCATTGCCGATTATCATAAAACCCCATCTGGTTCACTAATGTTCTTCAGGAAAGGAAACCTGCCGTCCTTGCCTGGTCTGGCCTATATTTGACATCGCACAGCGATGTGGTTGACTCTTAACTGCCCCCCACTGAAATGGCTGAGCATGCCACTCAATTCAAGGGCAATTAGGGATGGGCAACAAATGCTGGCCCAGCCAGCAATGCCCACATCCCAAGAACGAATAAAAAAAAACTCTGCTACCGTGCTGCCCACAGTGTCAGAGATGGATCATGTGAAGGTGAAAGAGGTGTAAATTGGAAGCAAAATGGATACATTTTGCCAGGTCCAACACGAGTACGAAGCCACACTGATACAGTCATTGATGTAATGGTAAGAGTTGTGGGACAGGGCCTGAGTGGACCAGGAACAAGGAATGTTCCGCATAGCCCACCAAAAGACAGGCATAACTGGGGCCCAGGCAGGTACCCATAGCCACACCTTTTATTTGCAGGAAGTGAGACCAATTAAAGGAGAAATTGTTGAGTTAGAAACAAGTTCAGCTAGGCGGAAGAATAGTAGTGGACAGAGATTGTTCGGGCCTCTGCCTAATTAAGAAGCCGAGAGCCCGAAGACCATCCTGGTCTGTAATGCCCAATCTTTGATTTCTAATTTACTAATTTATTCAGTTAACCTTTTAGTTCTCTTTACTGGATGGATTCTGGTTCAAAGCTAATAATGGGACAGCACAGTGGTTAGCACTGCTGCATCACGGTAGCATAGTGGTTAGCGCAATTGCTTCACAGCTCCAGGGTCCCAGGTTCGATTCCCGGCTTGGGTCACTGTCTGTGCGGAGTATGCCCGTGTTGTGCATGGGTTTCCTCCGAGTGCTCCGGTTTCCTCCCACGGTCCAAAGATGTGCAGGTTAGGTGGATTGGCCATGCTAAATTGCCCTTAGTGTCCAGAATTTCCCTTAGTGTTGGATGGGGTTACTGGGTTATGGGGACAGGGTGGGAGTTTTGGCTTGGGTCGGGTGCTCTTTCCAAGAGCCAGTGCAGACTCGATGGGCCGAATGGCCTCTTTCTGCACTGTAAGTTCTATGATTCTATGATCACAGAGCCAGGGACTCAGGGTGACTGGAGTTTGCACGTTCTTCCCATGTCTTCGTGATTTCCTCCGGGTGCTTTGGTTTCCTACCGCAGTCCAAAGTTGTGCAGATTAGGTGGATTGACCATGCTGAAAATTGCCCCTTGGTGTCTAAACATGTGTCGGGATAGGGCGGGGGGGAAATGGGCCTAGGTAGGATGCTCTTTCAGAGGGTTGGTACAGACCCGATGGGCTGAATGCCTTCTGGACTGTTCATGAAAATAAAAGAATGTATTAAAATTTTCCAGTAGTCATTATTAAACAATCATAAACCTGCAGTAAATGTTATTGTTTCCCCTGTGTGGACTGCAGTTCTTCATATTTTTTCAAAACTCAGATCGATATCACTCTCTGGATTAATCGATCTGCAACACTGTTGGCTATTTCCTGTTCTATCTGATTGCTCTATCTGAGCAATTGAATTGGAATTAACTGTGTTCTTTGGAGGAATTGCAAAATTTTGTGAAATATTTGCAATTGCAATTCAATACAAAATCTGGAATTGGTTGGGGGGGGGGGGAAGATATATTTTGTTGAAATTGTTGTCTCATGGGAAAGAGTGTTTGGAATCCTAATTTTTTTAATATTTAAACTTAGATTACAGAAACCCTTTCTGGATTATGGAAACGCGGTGATGTACAGTTTGGAAGAATGCCCCAGTCTGTGGTTGCGGAGACATTCATTTGTTGGAAGGTATTTGAATCTTTGGAGTGTTTGGATATGGATGAATGAAAAGTTGTGCTACAATGTAATGTGCAAGTGACAACGCTACATTTCTGCTGAACTTTACCATTTTTTTTTTATACATTTAGAGTACCAAATTATTTTTTTCCTATTAAGGGGCAATTTAGCGTGGCCAATCCACCTAACATACACATCTTTGGGTTGTGCGGGTGAAACCCACACAGGCATGGAGAGAATGTGCAAACTCCACACAGACATTGACCAGGATGGGGATCGAACCTGTGTCCTCAGTGCCATAGGCAGCAATGTTAACCACTGCGCCACCGTGCTGCCCTCTGATAAAATGTCTATTTTTGTTCTTCCCTCTTTTTCTGTTCCTATTTCACTCCTCCATTCATTGGATACCATTAATTATCGCCCTCGCCCTGATGCACCCAATTCCACGTATCCCAGTGTACTGCTGTCTCCTTCCAACTCAGGAAACAACTATGATTAGGGTTACATCATGAATGCTTCCTTCTATTCGCTACAGGACTGTCATAATCCAATACTAAATTTACTATAGAATCATAGAATTTACAGTTCTATTTACATTCAGCCCATTGACAGGCCCTTGGAAAGAGCACCCTACCCAAGTCCACGACTCCACCTGTAACCCAATAACCCCACCTAAACGTCTGGACACTAAGGGGCAAGTTAGCATGCCAATCCAACTAACCTGCACATCTTTGGACTCTGGGAAGAAACTGGAGCACCCGGAGAAAACCCATGCAGACACTGTGAGAAAGTGCAAGCTCCACACAGACAGTCACCCGATGCTGAAATTGAACCCGGGACCCTGGAGCTGTGAGGCAGCAGTGCTAACCACTGTGCCACCTCGATATTTTAGATATTTTTATAATACATAACTGCGTAGTTTGTATTTAAGCATATTAGCCAAATCAGTTGACTTTAGTCTGTGATTGTTACTGCTATTTTCTTACAGGCTTTTGGTGGAGTTCTTTTTGATTCTAACCCAACTGGGGTTTTGCTGCGTTTACTTTGTATTTCTGGCTGACAACATTAAGCAGGTAGGTTAGCAGCGCTGTTAATAAATCATCTTGACTGGACACTGGATTGTAGTCATCCGACACTGGTAAAACCATCACCGTGCACCTCTACCCAACCTTACTTAACTCATAAGGAGCATTACATGAAGGAATTCCTGACTTCAGGCACTGACCTATCTAATCACAGTGATACTGGAATGTAAATGTGGAATGTTGCATATAATAACTTATGCGTTTGTCATTGAATTATGCAGCATGGGCATGAGGTTATTCAGCCTGTCAGACCTGGGCAGGTTCTTTGTAGAATCGTAGAATCCCGACAATGGAGAAGGAGGCCATTCAACCCATTTTTGCAGAGCAATACAGTTAATCCCACATTTATGCTCATACTCATAGACCTGTGCTTTTTTTCCTTCAAGTACTACATTCGTCTTGAATCTGATTCTACCAAATTTTCAGGCAGTTCATTCCACACCCTATTCATCTGCTGCAAGAGGTTCTTCCTCATGTTGCCTCTGATCTTTTGCCAATCATACTAAATCAGTGTTTTCTGGTTACTACTACTGTAAACTGGTTCTCCTTGCCTCAATCAAAATTATTTATCATTTTTTTAACACTTTATCAAATCTCTTTAGAACCATTTCTGCTCCAAGGATAATGGCAATAACTTCTCCAGTTTATCCACCTAACATGTGGAGCGAGGGTGGGGAGGGTGTGCGATGGCATAACAGTATTGTCACTGGACTAATAATCCAGAGACCCAAGGTAATGACCCAAATTGAATTTGAATTCAATGAAAGAAAATTGTAATTAAATGTCTGATGGTGACCATAGAACCATTATTGTTTAACAACCCATCTTGTTCACTAACTCACCTTTTGGGAAATAAACCTGCTGTCCTTTTGGCCTGCCATGCGTGTGCCTCCAGATCCACAGCAATGTAGTTGACTCTTAAAAAGGCGCTCTGAAATGTTCTAGCAAGCCACTCAATTCGACAATTGAGGACGGGCAATAAATGCTGGCCCAGCCAACAACACCCACATCCCATGACGGAATATTTTTAAGATTACCCCCTCCACGCCGTTTTACTTTCACCCTCGCTCAGCATGCTATTTTTTCCCTCTCAAGATTCATCAATCAATTCACCAAAACGACCCAATAAAATTATGGGCGGAATTCTCCGCTCCCCACACCTGGTAGGAAAATCGCAGGAGGGCCGGGCGACTCACAACACGCCGCCCTGGCAACCCCCTCTATTCTCCCCCCCCCCAACCACTCGCAGAATCATCGCTCGCCGCGGCCTGACGTTCCCGACCTGTTCACGCCGGTGGCAACCACACCTGGTCGCTGCCGTCGTGAACATGGCGCCAAATCTTCGTTTGTAGCTTGTGGGGGGCGGAGAGGGGAGTGAGCACCACGGCCGTGCTCAGGAGCGGACTGGCCCGTGATCGGTGCCCACCGATCTTCGGGCTGGCGTCTCCAAGTGACGCACTCTTTCCCTTCTGCCGCCCCGCAAGATTAAGCCGCCACGTCTTGCGGGGCAGCGGAGGGGAAGACGGCAACTGCGCATGTGCGGGTTGGAGCTGGCAGCCATCGTAACGTCAGCCGCGCATGCGCTGGTTGGAGCCGGCCAATCTGCACATGCGCGGTTGACGTCACTCTTGACGCAAGCGTCAAGGCCCGGCGGCCGAGATTTACGGAGCGCCGCTCCTAGCCCCCTGGGTGGGGGTTGAATAGGGTGCGAGGAGCGGCCTCCGAGGCCGTCGTGAAACTTGGCCGAGTTCACGACGGCCTTCCCGTTGCCGTGCGGGAGCGGAGAATTCCGCCCTATAACTCTCATTGTTAGTATCTGGTTATATAGGCAGTATGCATCATTAATATTAAGAGCAGCAACAGTATTATCAGTTTGTGTGCACCCTATAGGTAACCCCACCATGACTGTTAAACCATGGAGTACAAATTATAATTTAACAGCATTGTACAATATTCTTAATTTGACAGAAAAATATTTTACTACTCATACCATTGCAAATGGTGACACTGATTTCGGTGACTGCCTCATTAACATTGGCCTCTGCACATTGCATCATATAGACACGATGACAGGAAATTCAAATTTGGGGGAAAGATTCAATACTTTTAAATATTTCAATTTGCTATTCTGTACTCTATAGAAAGGATAAACCAACTCCCATGTTGCAGCTGGTATTGTTTTATTGTTGGAAAATTGTAGAAGGAAACATTATTTTTGCTGTCGCAGAGTGTATTATTTTAACTTTCCCAAATAAATACATATTAAAAATATTGTCGAGCAGAAGCTTTCATAAGTGTGAAGAATTGCCAAAAATAACCAGATTAAAATTCTGCAATGAGGCCCTTCGGAATTACACACAGTTGCTAAATGTAATATGTCTATTGTGTGCAGATGAGCAGTGCCTCTGTTTTGTTCCATAAATCTTAGCTAAAAAGAGTAGGGTAAAATGTCTTTATCTTTTAGACCTGTGAATTTGATGTTGCTGTAAGCCCTATATGATTTGTAATGTGTCAATAGAAATGCTGTTCTGCAGCTTTTCCCCTGGCACTGGTCCCTCAAGAATATTAGTTTTATTTATTAAGTTCAAAAACTCGATTACTTATCTGATTAGCTGTTTCCATTGAAACCTTCAACAGACTCTTTTTGATTCCAGCTTTAAACTCCCTTCCCAAAGACTACCTGCACACCTGAGAGCCAATAAATCTTTGCTGCTTTACCTCTTGTCCCCACCCACTTCCATATCAACCTTGGTCTACCTATAGCTCACCATGGCTGATGTGATTATAGATGGAGGCTTTATTTCCAAACCCCCTCTTCATGCTTGCACTCATTCTCGCTGACACATGAGATGTGGTATTTCATATAAAATAGATTTGAAAGTCTGTATGCACGCCAACTGCACTATCCAAATTAATCCTCTTGGACACTTCATCAAAGAACCTGAATTAAATTAATTAAAGTGATTTCCTTTAACTAATCCATCCTGATTTTTCTTTACTTATCCATACTTTTTTAAGTGGCAATTAATCTTTTATGAACAGGAGTGTAACAATTGAAACACTCCTCTGGCCTTGCTTCCATTTCGGAGGGATAAGAAGCTTTGTGCCCTGATCCTCTGCAATTTCCCCCTTTACTTGGTGTGGGTCATATCCAGACTTTCCACTGAGTGTTGCTGAACGTTTATCCACTTTTATCTGAGCAAATATTCCTAGTTTATTTTCCTTTACTGTTATATTTCAGCATCCTCTTCTCTAGTAAGGGCACATGCAAAGTACTCATTTAACACCTCAGCTATGATTTGTGCCTAGTGTTTTTCTCACCCTCTGCTTTTAGCAGCCCTTGATTACTCCTGCAGTACAGCCACTGCTTGTAAGCTGATCAAGTAACTGAATAAATTACCAGGTAATTATTTGATGTCACTCAAAACTCATGTTCACCAAAAAAGTAGATTTCTCGCACCTCCCACCCTGAAGACGCGGACAGTTTTCATCTCATATGATTGGTAGTACTGGATGATGCAGCATTTCTTTGTTTACTACACTTGTTCAAATTCTGGCATTCGTTCATGGTATGTGGACGACGCTGGCTGAGCCAGCATTTAATGCACATCCCTGAGTGCATTTACGAATCAATCACATTGCTGTGGATTTGGCCAAACCAACTAAGGTTGACAGAATTTCTTCCCTAAAGGATATTAGTGAACCAGATGGGAGTTTATGATTATCAACAATGGTTTCATGGTCATCATTAGACTTTTAATTCCAGATTTTTATTGAATTCATATTTTACCATCGGTCTTGGTGGGATTCAACCCCTGGTCCGCAGTGCATTATTACCCTGGGTCTCTTAGTTCAACAACATTGCCAGTACGCCACTGGCTGCCCTTGGGACTTGAACCCACAATCTCCTGAGCTGAGTATACTGCCTTTTGAGTGAAGCTGGCAAGCATGGTGGTTAGAGACTCCATTGATGTTATATGTTTGAAAAATTTGGAAATTGGGGGGCCGGTAGGAGAAGGAAAGTGAAATAAGTATTGGTCTCAGTTTAAAATTCTGATCTATTTGATCATTTGTTGACTCCAGTTGTGCAGGTGTCCAGTTTGTAGGATAGCTATACTTCCTTTCTTGCAAAATTTGGAATATTGGTCCCTTTTTGAATATAATTTTGAGTCCATGATTTTACCATGAATTCAAAAATTAATTCATCTGGATATCCTGCCTTCAGTCAGTTACCCTGAAATTGGCCTTTGGAGAACTTCAGAACCCAATAATGTGAGGAACAGGCAAGGACCACAGCCTTGTTGCCACAGTTTAGCAGGGGCAAAACAAATGACAAAGATGCATTTCTGTGTGACATATGTTTAAACCTTTGCATGACTACTTTTCTTTTAAGATTGTGGATGTAGCAAATTCTACAAGTAATAACTGCTATGAAAACGCCACAACATTGGAACCTGGAAGTATGGACAGCCGCTTGTACATGCTTAGTTTTCTGCCATTCATTACTCTGTTGGTATACATTCGCAACTGGAAATACCTGGCACCATTTTCTTTGCTAGCCAACCTAGCCATGTGTGTGAGCCTCGTTTTGATCTACTGGTACATCTTCTCTGTGAGTAATCTTTTATTCCCCTTTTAAGCTTTCTATGATGTGATTTTTTAAAATTACAGTGTTTGTTCTATGGAGTTTTTTTAAGTAGTCTGCAGTTTCTTTGGTGCTGTTCTGAAAGTATTGTTTAATACTGTGGTGGACAGCTAGTGCGAAGATCAGAGATTAATTCCAACAACATGGGGTTCGATTCCTTTTCTGGCCGCTGCGGTAGACTCGTGCGGCATGCTATCTTTTTTTAAAATCACATCACTTTGCCATGGTGTGGCAAATAATCACAAAAGACCTGCCTTCAGGATCAGAACACAAGGAAGATCCAAGCATAACTTCATCCTATATTTGGTCAAATCTTGCCTGTCTGTGGTGTTTGCCATCTGAAATCAAATCCATGAGAAATATTTCCAATATAATGGTATGAGTCAATAAATTGTGCATGGTGTTCATAAAATGTCCTACTGATATGTAATGTACAAAGTTCCTTTAAGTTGTTCTGTTTTCTGTTTCATTGCTAAAGCTACCCTGACAGAATCCGGAACTGAGTACCAAGAATAGCATGTGCATTTGTAACGTAGAAGTATCTGATTTTTGCAAGACCAATTTGAAAACTGAAAAATACTAGAGAAAGAAAATCAGTATTGTATTCAGTTTTTCTTTCAAAATGTGACCTGAGACTCTTAAATGCATGAGTCTTGAGCTTGACAATAGAAAAGACAATAGAAAAGAAGTAACGGTTATTGAAGAATCTGCCGTGAATAATTTAAATCACACTCAGTGTAGTAGAAGAATACTTTTCACTGTACATCGGTACATGTGACAGTGAACCCAAATCCAAGCCAACAGTCTTTATAAATTTTCTAATCTAGAAAAGTTCCAGTAACATTACCACACAATGGTCTGCTGTTCTTGGAGAAATCTTAACACCGGCTTCTCCTTTGACGGTGGCTGCAACTGGTGTTCATAGGTCTGGTTTCAACACACAGGGCGCGATTCTCCGCTCCCCACGTGACGCGGAATTAAATTAATTCTGACCCATTGAGATAATATGGTTTATTGTCACAAGTAGGCTTCAGTGAAGTTACTATGAAAAGCCCCTAGTCACCACATTCCAGTGCCTGTTCGGGGAGGCTGGTACTGGAATTGAAGCCGCGCTGCTGCCTTGTTCTGCATTACAAGCCAGCTGTTTAGCTTCCATTCCAGTGGTAATGAATATAGTATGTGTCCAAATGAATATGGCTACATAGCAACCATCTGAATGCAACATGAAGGGATAGAGAAACAGAACAAGGCCAACCCAGCAAAGAAAAAATAGCAACATAGAACAGGGTGAAGTTGCCATTCACTATGTTGTCTCCTCTACATTGGGAAGACCAAACACAGACTGGGTGACCTCTTTCATGGTTCAGCCTGCAAGCCTGACCCCAAGATTCCAGTTATGAGTCAGTTTGATTCTCGACCTTGCTCCCACACTGACATTTCTGCCCATGGCTTGTGACAGTGTTCTGCAAAGCTTAATACAAGCTCACGTAACAGCACCTTATCGCTCGACTTGACACTTCACAGACATCTGGACTTTATTGAGCTCAACAACTTCATAATCTCTGTCTTCACCATGACTGTCCTGTTGAGTTTTTCAGCATTTTCTGCTTTTTCTTTGAATGTATTAAAATTGTAACTGCGTTGTTTTCTCCGCTGCCAATAGCGGTGTTGTTTTCTCCGCCGCCAGTAGAGGAGTGCCTGATGCGGTGGAGCATCGCGCGTCAGGCAGAAAACTGGATTGGTGCCGAGTGCTGATCGCATTCCGATGCTTCAGCCCCCAAGTGAGCTACACATTCAGCACCAGTAGGAAGATGCAAATGGGTCATTTGAACCCATTTGTATCCGATTAACATGCTGGACAACCGATTCTCCATGCCCTCCATGATGCTCCAGCCCTCTTGACAGGGAGTCATGCGGCCGTGGATTGGTGCAAGTATTTTTAAGTGTGGCCCTGATGGTGGATTAAGCGGATAAGTATGTAATGTTGGTGCTTCCAAAGTCCACCAGAGGGTCGATCATTTCCCCCCCCCTACAAAGTGACACCTGCCCACGCCAGCCCCCCATTAGAGCCTTCATCTGGGAGATGTGTGCTTTCACCACAGCAGAAAGCACTTAACTGTTTTTGATGTTGTAACAACCTGTTGATCATAGATGTTTGTAAGCATTGTGGTTAGGTTCACAGCAGAGTGCTTGAAATGCATTCAAGTGTGAAGGGCGATGAAAATACACAATCCAGACACCTGTCTGTTTGGAAGCTATTACCCTATCAATTACAGCCTATGAAAAGCCATTTCTCCTTGAACCTGAACAGAGTTCTTACAGAACAAAGGATCTGAGATGTGATGTGATGTGTTTCGGCTTTCTATGAAGTCACAGCTGCTACTTTTTACACTTCTGTCTGAGGCAGCAGGTGTAAGGGACAGGTAAGTGAAGAAGCAGTGATCTCTTACTGTTTCTGCCTGGAGCGTTGTTTAGCTTCACTGACGAGGAGGGGCATCCTCCCCCACCACAGGAATAATGGGTTACCCCTGCCTGAAAGTTGAAGAGCAGTCCAGGCAGTACAGTGAAAAATCATGGAATTTTCACCCACTCTTTCCTAACATCTGCTCCGTCAGATTAAAGTGTTTAAAGCAGCAGCTGTTGAAGTGTCAGGGAAGTAAGTGCTTTATTCTGTGAAAAAATGGAAATGAAACTACTTACCTGCATTTGATGTGATGAGCAGCTGTCATAGCAAGAGATTTTATAAACATTGTGGTTGGAATCAAAGCAGGATAATGGTGATGCATTCAAGAATGAAGAGAAAGATAAATAAGCAATCCACCAAGCAATTTTGTCTGGACCAATAAAGCTGTCATCAGTGGGTATTGAAATGTCTTACTGCATGAAATTGACTAGAAAATTTGCATTTCAAAGGCTGTCAGGGGAGTAGATGCCCGTTCAAATGTTTTGACTTTTAGGAAGTCTCTTGACATTTGCAACAGCTGCTACTTTAAACACTTTATCTGAGGCAGCAGATGTAAGGAAAGGGTAAGTGAAAATGCAGTGATTTTTAATTGTACTAACTGGACTGCTCTTTGGGCATTCATTCTGCAGCCTAGCAGCGGCAGAAGAGAACATCAGCACCCTAAATCCTCGGAATGTAGCAGCATGCTTGGAGCCTGGCACCGATCCTGTTTCTTGGGTGGCATGCCATTCTCCACCTGATCAAGAATCCTGCTACTGGCACAGGCAGTGGAGAATTCCAGATTTTTATTGAATTTGATTTCACCATCTGTCATGGTGGGATTCATACCCAGAGCATTACTCTGTCCAGTGACAATACCAATATGGCAATGCCTCCCTTCTACCATGAAATCAGAAACAAAGGGAAGCATTTTCCCACCTTGCACATGTCAGAGTTAGTAAGCGGAGAATATAGCTGGAGCCAAAAAGTTGAAACCTGCCAGTGTAAATTCCCGTCGCAATTCTCTGAGTAGCGAATGGGTCTTCCTGCTGACGGGTGGCGTGAAAACAGTTTGCATTCATTTGCAACTCATGAATGCTCTTTAAAATAGCTGTGCGTTGGTATCCCATCTGGCCTTTCAATCTTGCTCGATGCCACAGCAAATCACGTGAGTTTCAAGCCCGATTGATAAACAGTGGCGTGCATAGGGCGACCACCCCCAATTCGCCAAAGTGCAGCAATGCTCCTGATGCACAGTCCACCACTGTGCTGAGACAAACTGGTTCCTGTCCTCCCACTCCATGCCGAGCTGCTGGTCTTAGAGAGCACTCTGCTGATGGATCCATGGACTCTCCAATATCACCACCTTTGATCAGTACTGAGCCTGGGGTTGAGGAGTTTAGGGGTACCCCCTCCTCTTCTTACAAGTTTCCAAAGTTCGCCCAGGGGTGAGATGTGAGATGAGACTGGGTGTGGGGTTACATGGTGAAGACACAGAGGTTGGGTGAAATGCACATTCCCTGTATGTGGTGTGCTCTCCTCAGAAGTGTCAGCAATGAGACCGATGGGATGGTGGTGTTGTGAAAGTATTGTTAAAAAGAGCAAATGTGGAGATGTGTCCCCTGTGACTAAATGTGCGATCTGTGAAGAAGAGAGTTGCCTTTTGAATACACAATGCCATGCTGAGAGGGAGGGATCTGAGAGGACTTATCTGGCAGAGTAAATGAGATCAGTCATCTGCTTCCTACACTGGATAGCACTTGCAGGGGTGGGTGAGGAGGGGACAACCGCTATGCTATCGTTCTGGGCAACAACCTCCCAAGCCAGAGAGGTGTGATTATGTGAGTGTTCTGGTTTCTTGTGTTTTTTGGGTACCACTGTGAAAAGTGTTGAACTGGCTCCCCCTTTCATCCTTCTCTGTTCATCACAAAGGTTTGAGTTTCTTTTTTTGCGAGGCTATATCCTTTCTGAATAAGAATATATTTAACTATTTAATCTGAGTTATAAGGAGTCAATCAACTATGGTTTGCTTGAGTTAAAGATCAATTTTTGTAACCACAAAATCCAAGATAAATATTTAAAAGGGTGACATCGCACACACACGTATCAGAAATAAGAGATGGTAAGAGTACAGTAGGAAAAAAAGTTTGGAGAATGTAAGATCAGTGTCCTTTGATTGTCTTTGAAATGTAGATTTTTAAACGCTGTGGCGAATTTAGATTAGCTGGTTTTGTGGATGTGGTCAGATGTAGATGATATTGCAGTTATTGCGAGGTTTCCGTTCGCTGGTAGGTTTCTAACATTGTCTTCTGAACTGGGTACTGTATTACACATATTCCAAAAGAGAGAGAGCCGCACCCAGATTTTAGCTTGTTTCCTCTGCAGAAAACTTTCCTGCAATCTCTGCAGTGGCTGTAGCTTAGGCTGTTATATTTCACCCATTGTGTATTTCCAAGGGGCTTTTGGGCGGATCTATCTGTGGCAGCCGCTTTTTAAAATATCCAACACTAAGTTTCAATGTCTTTAACGGTGATGCGTTTTAGTCGGTCTCGGGCGAATAAGGAAATATCTTTCTCCAGGTACCCCTGACAGTGCCTTGTTTGTTCTTTTTTCATCTTCACCTTAAAGCGGCCTTTTATTTTTAATTGGTTTGATCTGTCTCAACATTTTCAGACAGTTCAAAGTTTAAATCCTATTTTCAAAATGAAGGGGCACAGCCTTGTAACTATTTCTACGATGCATTTTGGTCTCACTGGTTTAGTCCTGCACTTTTTTTCTTTATCAATTTCCCTACAAAATATCTGACCATTCTCATTTTTGAATTCGACATTAATCCGTGTATTCAAATAGCCTGGTAAGGAGAGTGTTGTCAAAGTTACATTTCGAAATGTCTAATTTAATCACTATTCTCTCTTGCAGAGTGCTACATATACCAATAATCTACCACCAGTGGCTGGGTGGAAATGTTACGCAATGTTTTTTGGAACAGCAATATTTGCATTTGAAGGCATTGGTGTGGTGAGTGAAAATGTGTTTATTATATCGAAGGATGATATTGGCAGCCTGTTGGACAGTGATGTTTAAATTGGAGATTACACCTGACTCCTGTATAGTAATTAGTAATTAATTCAGTTTGATAATTGTCGAAGAAGCTATTGGTGTAAAAAAAACTTAATTTTATTTTACTTTTGTATAACCTTTCGTATACATTTGCAAAGCTTTCCTTTTTTTGGGTGGACACTGACCACCTACTGCCATTTGCGTGATCTTGTACTGGCAGAGTTTTTTTTATAAATGTTTTTATTCTCCATTTTCACGTTTTCCTCCAAAATTTACACCCCACCCACAAACAGTAAACGGGAACAAATACAAAATCAATCCCCTTAACAACAGCAACGATCCCATCCCCCCCACAACCCCAAACAACGGTCCACCTGTCAAGATATGCATCCAATAAAGCAAACCCTCCCACGGTGGAAACAAAAAACAAAGGTAAAAAAAGGAGTCCGGGGCCGCCCATGGCCACCATAGAGTCCGCTCCCTCTCTCTCTCTCCTCCCCCCCCCCCCCCCCCCCCCCCCCCAAAATTTCCACCCTGATCTGCCAGGCTCCGATGGCCGCAGCCCCTTCTCTTCCCCCCCCCCCCACCTCACTCCCATTCACTGGCCGGTTTAAACCGGCTAGCACGGAGGTGCCCGGCCCCAGGAAAGCCCAGAAATCCCCTTTTAGCACACGCACCCCGCATATCCACCTACACCTCAAAGAGCCCTCACTTCGAGTGCAAGTCCCCCCACTTCCCTTGTCCAAGTATATACAACATTGGCTCCTTTAGCCCGCACACCCGCACGCAGTGAGACAAAAAATAAGAAAATACAGTCCTGCGGTTACATCGGCACATGGCCATTTCTCAATTTCTCAGTTCTGCCACAGTCCTTCTGCCTTCTCAAACTCTTCCGCTGTTCCAAAATAAAAGTCCTTGAGCTTATAAGTCACCCTCAGCTTCGCTGGATATACAATGCTGCTCTGCACCTTGCTAATGTACAGTGCCCTCTTCACCCGGTTGAACGCTGCCCGCCTCCTCGCCAGCTCCACCAGAAAGTCCTGGTATACACGTATACCAGCTCCAGCCCACTGCACCACCCGCTTCTGCTTGGCCCAGGACAGGACCTTCTCCTTCACACTGTACCTACGGAAGCACAGAGTCACTACCCTTGGCGGCTCACTCGCCTTTGGTACAGGCGTCGACGACCGGTGAGCCCGATCCAGTTCATATCGGGAGAGATCCTCCCTCTCCCCCAATAGTTTCGCTAGCATAGCGGCAAAATACTCTGTCGGCCTCGTCCCTTCAACTCCTTCGGGCAGCCCCACAATCCTCATATTCTGTCACCTGGATCTGTTTTCCAGGTCTTCCATTTTCCCTCGCAGACCCTTGTTAATCTCCATCACCTTCCGCATCTCCTTCCCCATCGAGGTAAGTTGATCACCATGCTGCAACACCGCCTCCTCCACTTCCTTCAGCGCCTCACCTTACGCCCCCACCTCCGCCACTGCACCCGCCACCGCTGTCATCACTGGGGAAATCGCCTCCTCCACCAGCACACTCAAAACCTCCCTCATCTCCTTCCTCATCGCCACCAAGTGATTTGTAAACTGCCTTTCGAATTCTGCAGCCATCACCTTGGTTATTTCTTCAGCCATAGGCAATGCGGCTTCCCCTGGTGCTCCAGCCTCCATTTTCCTAGATGACCCCGTGGTGACCTCTCCATTCCCCGACGGAACCTCATGTGCCTTTTTAATGGCCGTCTTCTTGCTGATCCTGGACATCCTCTTCTGCTGTGCCTCCTGTGTTGCTTCTGCGTGCCTTCTGCCTGCTTTTTCTGCGTCCATGGAGCCTGGGAGCGCGCTTAAAGCTCCGACAATGCAGTTCCCGAACGGGAGCCCTCCGTTGCGTGGCTGCCTCCCGCCCGCTGTCACCGGAAGTCCCCACACTGGCAGAGTTTTGCATTCTTTTTCATTCTTAGCTACAGGTATCTTATGTTGCAGGTTTTACATCTGCAGATGCTTTGCAACCAGTTTAGTACTTTTGAAGTTTAGTCACTGTTGATAAGTATACAGTGCAATAGCCAACTTGAACTTGAGTGGGGCCCCCAAGATAAAACAATAAGATAATGATTGGATAATGTTTTAGCAAGCACTAAAAAAATGTTGTCTTTGATTCATAAACAGCCAGAGTTATTCTTCACTCAAACACCTTTGACCTATACTCTAATAGCATTCACTTGTTTGTAAAGGAGTGAAAAAGGGAATAGCTACAGGTGATAACTTAGCAACACCTGGAAGTTCATATAAAGTTGCTGTGGCAGGAGACAGCAGGGATGATGAGCAGGTATTCTAACTGGCAGGATGTAACTAGCAGTTTGGTAGCATTGTGGATAGCACAATCGCTTCACAGCTCCAGGGTCCCAGGTTTGATTCCGGCTCGGGTCACTGTCTGTGCGGAGTCTGCACACCCTCCCCGTGTGTGCGTGGGTTTCCTCCGGGTGCTCCGGTTTCCTCCCACAGTCCAAAGATGTGAAGGTTAGGTGGATTGGCCATGATAAATTGCCCTTAGTATCCAAAATTGCCCTTAGTGTTGGGTGGGGTTACTGGGTTATGGGGATAGGGTGGAGGTGTTAACCTTGGGTGGGGTGCTCTTTCCGGGAGCCGGTACAGACTCGATGGGCCGAATGGCTTCCTTCTGCACTGTTATGTCTATGTAAATCTCAAGTATATGTCTTGGGTCCTCAACTATTCAGCATGTTTATTAACATTTAATTGGATAAAAAAAACTATATATCCAAATTTGCCAATGACACCCAGATTGAAGGAGCAAGTTACAAAATAATATTGATGGAATGAATGGTGCTATGATCCCAGACAAGACCCCCGCCCGCAAGCTTTTTGTAATATCTCGTCAGGCACCAATCATGTTTTGTTTTAAAGTCGACAAAGTCTGCTTGCTAAGAGAAGGTTACCGGATTCCGTGGGTTTTGAACAACACAAATAAAATAGAAGAGATCAAAATGATAAAACAACTTAACAGCAGCTATCTTGTGCTCTAATATTCAGGGTTAATGTGAGGTACATATGAATTAACAAGTTAATAGTGATCAGACCACAGTACGATTGGATTGGATTTGTTTATTGTCACGTGTACCGAGGTACAGTGAAAAGTATTTTTCTGCAAGCAGATCAACAGATCATTCAGTACATGGGAAGAAAAGAGAATTAAACAAAATTCAAGAAAATACATAATAGGCAACGCAAGATATACAATGTTACTACATAAGCATTGGCATCGGATGAAGCATTAAGGGTGTAGTGTTAATGAGGTCAGTCCATAAGACGGTCATTTAGGAGTCTGGTGCTGGTGGGGAAGAAGCTGTTTTTGAGTCCATTCGTGCGAGTTCTCAGACTTCTGTATCTCCTGCCCGATGGAAGAAGTTGGAAAAGTGAGTAAGCCGGGTGGGAGGGATCCTTGATTATGCTGCCCGCTTTCCCCAGGCAGCGGGAGGTGTAGATGGGGTTCATGGATGGGAGCAGGTTCGTGTGATGGACTGGGCGGTATTCACGACTCTCTGAAGTTCCCTGCGGTCCTGGGCCGAGCAGTTGCCATACCAGGCTGTGATGCAACCCGATAGGATGCTTTCTATGGTGCATCTGTAAAAGTTGGTAAGGGTTAATGTGGACATGTCGAATTTCCTTAGTTTCCTGAGGAAATATAGGCGCTGTTGTGCTTTTTTGGTGATAGCGTCAATGTGAGTGGACCAGGACAGATGTTTGGTGATGTGCACCCCTAGGAATTTGAAACTGCTAACCATCTCCACCTCGGCCCCGTTGATGCTGACAGGGGTATGTATAGTACTTTGCTTCCTGAAGTCAATGACCGCCTCTTTAGTTTTGCTGGCATTGAGGGAGAGATTGCTGTCGTTACACCACTCCACCAGGTTCTCCATCTGCCTCCTGTATTCTGACTTGTCGTTATTCGAGATCCGGCCCACTATGGTCGTATCGTCAGCAAACTTGTAGATGGAGTTGGAACCAAGTTTTGCCACGCAGTCGTGTGTGTACAGGGAGTAGAGTAGGGGGCTAAATACGCAGCCTTGCGGGGCACCGGTATTGAGGACTATTGTCCTCAATTAATTAGATTTAGATTTATTTTCATATGTACCGAGATACAGTGGCAGGAATTGTTTTGAATACAGTCCAGGCAGATCGTTCCATACATGAAAAACATAGGACATTCGATAAATACACAATGTATACACAGACATAGTCACTGAGTGCAGCATAGGAGTATAGTGTTAAAAGTTAATCTTAGGGCAGCATGGTGGCCTTGTGGTTAGCACAGCTGCCTCACGGCGCTGAGGTCCCAGGTTCGATCCCGGCTCTGGGTCACTGTCCGTGTGGAGTTTGCACATTCTCCCCGTGTCTGCGTGGGTTTCACCCCCACAACCCAAAAATGTGCAGAGTAGGTGGATTGGCCACGCTAAATTGTCCCTTAATTGGAAAAAATAATTGGGTAATCTAAAATTTATTTTAAAAAAAAGAAGTTAATCTTTGATTAACGTATGAAGGCACCGCTAAGATTTGAATTCAGGGTCTCCTGTACATTAGACAGACACTTTAACCATCTAACCCACGGCAAATGTGACCAATGCAGATTCAACAGATTTCTCAACAACCACCTAGACTTCAGTAAACACTGACACCCTCATGAGAAAAAGACTTCCGGTCGGCGAATGGAGCGGTCGCACGGAGAGGGGCTCCCGCAGGGTAACGAAGTCGGGGCCTCTCTCTCCGCAGCGGCAAGAGCAGGGAAGGGGACCGGGACCCCCCCCCCCCCCCCCCCCCCCCAATGGCACCAGAGCGCAGGCCAGGACCGAAGCGGGAACCAGCCTGCAGAACGGAGGGCGCGGAGGAGCGACCAGGGCCTGCTGCACCCCTGACATGGCCCTCGCCACTGCTGCCTGCACTGTGACCTCTATTTCTGCTTTCACCTCTGCCTTGATTACCTGCAGCTGCTCCCTCAGTGCCTCGGTAAAGGCTGCGAAGAGCGCGGGGTGCGCCGTGCGGCAGCCCGGACGGAGCAGCGGGGACCGACCCAACACGAGGCAGGAACAAAGAGACTCTGGACAAAAGCCTCTCTCTCTCTCTCTATCCTGGGTGAGTGAGGGGAAAGGAAGAAAAAAGAACTTTTACAAAAACAAAACCCAAAAGAAAACTGTTAAAGAGAGGGGGGGAGGGGAGAAGAAAAGATGAAAGGGAAGGGGGAGGAGAAAATGCCAGAAGGGAGCCAAGGCAGAGGGAGAAGGGACACCAGAACCAGAAGCAGACGAGACAATGGGCAAGCCAGCTCAGGAGGGCGAATCAGCTCACGAAGCGGCGGAACGGATGTATCGCCTCATCAAAAAGAGCTGGACAGACAGGTGCCCTCTCCCCCGGGGCCAGGGGGGAGCGGGAACTGGAAGGCAGCCTTTACCGAGGCACTGAGGGAGCAGCTGCAGGTAATCAAGGCAGAGGTGAAAGCAGAAATAGAGGCCGCAGTGCAGGCACCAGTGGCCAGGGCCATGTCAGGGGCGCAGCAGGCCCTGACCAGACTGGAGGAGAAATTGGATGCCCAAGGGGAGAAACTGGAAGCTCAGGAGGCGACCATTAAGGAGCTGGAGAAAACAGCGACCGACATGAGCGACCGGGTCACGGCCCTGGAGAGGGAGGCGGCGAGACTGGGCACAACACAGGGGAGCCTGAAGGGCAGAGTAGACGACCAGGAAAACCGCTCGAGATGGCAAAATGTCAGGATAGTGGGCCTGCCAGAGGGGATTGAGGGTAGAAACCCCACAGCATACGTGGCTGAGATGCTGGGCAACTTAGTGGGGAGGGCAACTTTCCACAACCCACCAGGAATGGACAGAGCACATTGGTCGCTGCACCCGAAGCCCAAGGCAGGGGACCACCCAAGAGCAGTCATAGCTAAACTGCACCGATACCAGGATAGGGAGACAATCCTGCGCTGGGCCAGGAAAAATAGAGCCATTCGAATTTATGAAGGTCTTGGGGAAGATATAGCCAGGAGACGGGCTGAGTTCAATAGGGCGAACGCAGCTCTCCACAGGAGCAACTTGCGTTTTGGTATGCTGTACCTGGTTCACATACCAAAACAGGGAGCACTTCTTTACAGCCCCCACTGAGGCAAACAGGTTCATCGAGGAGCACGGGCTGGAAAACCACCAGCGAGGGTAGGGACGAGGGGCCCCTGGCAAGGGGCAACGACACGCCGATTGGGAGGGGGGGGGGAGGGGCGAGGAAATGCCAGGCCGCCACGGCAAGAGCACCCAGAACAAAGAGCAAACCATTGCCCGTGGGACCACTCCAAGTGGGAGGCCAGGCCCCAGCACGAGGGAACGAGAGCAATGGAGAAGGGAGAGCAAGCGGGAGGGGTGCAGGGTAGGATGGGGGAAGAGCGGGCAGAAAACCGTAGAGGCCAGGCGGGGGAGAAGCGAGACAATAACCCCTGACAGGGGGGCCACCGTACTAGCAGGAAAGCTAGCGCCGGGGGCACGCAACAAAGCAGGGCCGCAGCGCGCCCCCAACGGGGGGGGAAGGCGCCAGGCAGGGGTTGGGGGGGAACACCCGTCAGAACCGGGAGAGCAAATGGGGACAGGAATAGGAGAAAGAGGGGAATACGGGGGGGCGGAGGGAAAAGGGAGAGACCGGGGTACACAGGGAGCGAGAGACCAGGGAAGGGGGATGCAGGGAAGGAGGGACAAAAGAGGCTCGAAAAGGAACAGGGCTACAAAGTGCCACAACCAAGGGCCCGAAACAAGGAACTGCTGCAAGCACCCACCCAGTACGGTCTTTGGGCGAAGGGAGACCCCAGAGTGCAGGGGACTACCTGCATGGCGGACACATAGTGGACGGCCAAGGCAGGTGCCCCCGGGACAAGGGGAAACCCCGGAGCGCAATGACCTGACCGCATGGAGAGAGCAGCGATAGCAGCCATCCTGGACGGCCCCCCAACAAAGGGAAACCCCGGAGGGCAGGGGCGCATCCACCAGATAAGTATGGTTAATCCCACAGAAGCAAGGGGGCAGAAGCCCCTCACCAGGATAGTCACCTGGAATGTAAGGGGACTTAACTGGATGAGATCCAGAGTTCTCACCCACCTCAGAAATATGAAGGCCGACAGTCTTCCTCCAAGAGACACACCTGAGGGAGCAGGACCAACTGCGGGTAAGAAAGGGCTGGGTGGGACAAACCTACCATTCCTGCTATGGGACAAGGGCCAGGGGGGTGGCGATCTTGATCGGCACGAGGACGATGTTTAGGGCGACAAAGACGGTTACAGATCCAGGGGGGTGGTATGTCATGGTCAGCGGGGCCCTGGATGGGGCACCGGTGGTACTATTCAACGTGTACGCGCCCAACCGGGACGACACGAGTTTCATCAAAAAGACCATGGCAGAAATCCCAGACATAGCGATGCATCGACTAATTATGGGGGGGGACTTCAACTATGTACAGGACCCAAAGACGGACAGATCAAACCCCAAAACGGGGAAAACCTCAAGCATGGCAAGGGAACTCAGTCACTTTATGGAGCAGATGGGAGCGGTGGACCCCTGGAGGTTCGCCCACCTGGGGGAGAAGGAATTCTCCTTCTCCCCAGTACACAACGTATACACCAGAATTGACTTCTTTGTGGTGGGGAAAACGTGCTTCCAGGGATAGACAAAATGGAATACTCCGCAATTGTGATATCAGACCGCGCTCCACATTACATGGACGTGCGGCTAGAGACTGGAAGGGCCCAGCGCCCCACTAGCTTACAAGGCCTTCAACGAAAGGATAGTGCGGGCCATAGCAGAGTACACGGAGAACAACCAAAACGGGGAGGTCTCTCCCTCCACGTTCTGGGAAGCGCTAAAGGCCGTACTAAGAGGGGAAATCATCGCTTTCAAAGCGCAAAGAGATAGGGAGGAAAGGGTGGCTAGGCAGCAGCTGGTCGACTCCATACTGGAGGTAGACCATAAATACTCCGAGGCCCCGACCGTAGAGCTCCTGGCAGAGAGGAAAGAACTACAAAGGAACTTTGACCTGCTCTCCACCAGGAAAGCAGTGCACCAACTCCGCAGGCGCGCGGGACCCTGTACGAACACGGAGACAAAGCCAGCCCCCAGTTGAAAATGAAATGAAAATCGCTTATTGTCACGAGTAGGCTTCAAATGAAGTTACTGTGAAAAGCCCCTAGTCGCCACATTCCGGCGCCTGTTCGGGGAGGCTGTTACGGGAATCGAACCGTGCTGCTGGCTTGCCTTGGTGTGCTTTCAAAGCCAGCGATTAGCCCTGTGAGCTAAACAGCCCCATGGTATTGGTATACCATTGGTATTGGAACACCAGCTGAGAAAGCAGGCAGCCACCAGAGAAATTGCACAAATCAGGGGTACCGGAGGCACGTTGGAAACGGAAGCAGAAAAGATTAACAAAACCTTCAAGGCCTTCTACCAAGAGCTGTACACCTCCGAGTCCCCAAGGGGGGAGTATGGGATGAAATGGTTCCTTGATGGACTGGACATTCCAGTCGTGGGGGAGGGCAGAAAACAGGGCCTGGAAGCACCACTAGCACTGGGAGAGATCATGGACAGCATTAGTTCCGTGCAGACGGGGAAGGCGCCGGGACCGGATGGATTCCCGGCGGACTTCTACAAAAGATTTGCGACAGCGCTGGCCCCGCACCTGCGGGAGATGTTCACAGACTCGCTAGCTAGGGGCACACTGCCACCCACGCTAGCACAGGCCTCAATCTCGCTGATACCTAAGAAAGGCAAAGACCCAACGGAATGTGGGTCATATAGACCCATCTCACTGCTAAATGGAGACGCCAAAATACTGGCCAAATTCCTAGCCAAAAGGCTAGAAGACTGTGTACCGGAGATGGTCACAGAGGACCAGACGGACTTCGTCAAAGGTCGACAGCTTACCTCGAACGTCAGACGCCTGCTGAACGTGATAATGATCCCCTCCGGGGAGAGAACACAAGAGGTGATCGTCTCCCTGGATGCAGAAAAGGCCTTCGACAGAGTCGAATGGAAATACCTCATAGAGGTACTGGAGCGGTTCGGGCTTGGAACAGGGTTCACCACTTGGGTAAAGCTCCTATACAACGCTCCCATGGCGAGCGTAAGGACCAACAATACCAACTCCCAATACTTCCAGCTTCACAGGGGCACCAGACAAGGATGCCCACTGTCCCCGCTGCTGTTCGCCCTGGCGATCGAACCGCTAGCAATCTCACTCAGGGCAGCAAAAAGTTGGAGGGGGATCCGAAGGGGAGGCAGAGAGCACAGTGTCTCACTCTATGCAGATGACCTGCTCCTCTACATTTCGGACCCACAGAGCAGCTTGGACGGGATCGTTGCGCTCCTGAAAGAGTTAGGAGCCTTCTCGGGCTACAAACTCAACATGAGCAAAAGCGAGATCTTCCCAGTACACGCGCAAGTTGGGGGGGAAGGGCAGCCGTTTAAACAAGCACGACACAAATTCCGCTACCTGGGGATCCAAATAGCCCATGACTGGAAAGGGATCCACAAATGGAACCTCACCAGTCTGACGGAGGAAGTAAAAAAGGACCTGCAAAGATGGAACACACTCCCACTCTCCCTCGCGGGGAACATAGAACATAGAACAGTACAGCACAGAACAGGCCCTTCGGCCCTCAATGTTGTGCCGAGCCATGATCACCCTACTCAAACCCATGTATCCACCCTATACCCGTAACCCAACAACCCCCCCTTAACCTTACTTTTTTTTTTAGGACACTACGGGCAATTTAGCATGGCCAATCCACCTAACCCGCACATCTTTGCACTGTGGGAGGAAACCGGAGCACCCGGAGGAAACCCACGCACACAGGGGGAGGACATGCAGACTCCACACAGACAGTGACCCAGCCGGGAATCGAACCTGGGACCCTGGAGCTGTGAAGCATTTATGCTAACCACCATGCTACCCTGCTGCCCCTTGGAACATAGAACATTACAGCGCAGTACAGGCCCTTCAGCCCACGATGTTGCACCGTCCTGTGAAACCCTTCTAAAGTCCCTCTACACTATTCCCTTCTCGTCCATATGCCTATCCAATGACCATTTGAATGCGTTCAGTGTTGGCGAGTCCACTACCGTTGCAGGCAGGGCATTCCACGCCCTGACTACTCTGAGTAAAGAACCTACCTCTGACATCTGTCCTATATATCTATCTCCCCTCAATTTAAAGCTATGTCCCCTCGTGCTGGACATCACCATACGAGGAAAAAGGCTCTCTATGTCCACCCTATCTAATCCTCTGATCATCTTGTATGCCTCAATTAAGTCCCCTCTTAACCTTCCTCTCTCTAACGAAAACAGCCTCAAGTCCTTCAGCCTTTCCTCATGTGATCTTCCCTCGATACCAGGCAACATTCTGTAAATCTCCTCTGTACCCTTTCCAATGCTTCCACATCCTTCCTATAATGCGGCGACCAGAACTGCACACAATACTCCAAATACCGCCGCACCAGAGTTTTGTACAACTGCAACATGACTTCATGGCTCCGAAACTCAATTCCTCTACCAATAAAAGCTAACACACCGTACGCCTTCTTAACAACCCTCTCAACCTGGGTGGCAACTTTCAGGGATCTATGGACATGGACACCGAGATCCCTCTGCTCGTCCACACTACCAAGAATCTTGCCATTAGCCCAGCACTCTGCCTTCCTGTTATTCCTTCCAAAATGAATCACCTCACACTTTTCTGCATTAAACTCCATTTGCCACCTGTCAGCCCAGCTCTGCAGCTTATCTATGTCCCTCTGTAACTTGTAACATCCTTCTGCACTGTCCACAACTCCACCGACTTTAGTGTCATCTGCAAATTTACTCACCCATCCTTCTACGCCCTCCTCCAGGTCATTTATAAAAATGACAAACAGCAACGGCCCCAAAACAGATCCTTCTGGCAAACCACTAGTAACTGGACACCAGTCAGAGCATTTCCCATCAACCACCACTCTTTGTCTTCTATCAGCTAGGCAATTTCTGATTCAAACTGCTAAATCACCCTGAATCCCATGCCTCTGTATTTTCTGCAATAGCCTACCGTGGGGAACCTTATCAAACGCTTTGCTGAAATCCATATACACCACATCAACTGCTTTACCCTCTTCCACCTGTTTGGTCACCTTCTCGAAGAACTCAATGAGGTTTGTGAGGCACGACCTACCCTTCACAAAACCATGTTGACTATCTCTAATCAAATTATTCCTTTCCAGATGATTATACATCCTATCTCTTATAAACCTTTCCAAGACTTTTCCCACAACAGAAGTAAGGCTCACTGGCTTATAGTTACCGGGGTTATCTCTACTCTCCTCCTTGTACAAGGGGACAACATTTGCTATCCTCCAGTCCTCTGGCACTATTTCTGTAGACAAAGATGACTTAAAGATCAAAGCCAAAGGCTCCGCAATCTCCTCCCTAGCTTCCCAGAGAATCCTAGGATAAATCCCATCCGGCCCAGGGGACTTATCTATTTTCACACTTTCCAGAATTGCTAACACCTCCTCCTTATGAACCCCAAGCCCTTCTAGTCTAGTAGCCTGTATCTCAGTATTCTCCTCGACAACTTTGTCTTTTTCCTGTGTGAATACTGACGTAAAATACTCATTTAGCACCTCTCCTATCTCCTCGGACTCTACGCACAACTTCCCACTACTGTCATTGACTGGCCCTACTCTTACCTTAGTCATTCTTTTATTCCTGACATACCAATAGAAAGCTTTAGGGTTATCCTTGATCCTACCTGCCAAAGACTTCTCACGTGCTCGCTTGGCTCTTCTTAGCTCTCTCTTTAGAGCCTTCCTAGCTAACTTGTAACTCTCAAGCGACCCAACTGAACCATCACGTCTCATCTTCACATAAGCCTCCTTCCTCTTGACAAGTGTTTCAATTGCTTTAGTAACCCATGGTTCCCTCACTCGACCACTTCCTCCCTGCCTAACAGGTACATACTTATCAAGGACACACGGTAGCTGTTCCTTGAACGTGCTCCACATTTCCATTGTGTCCATCCCCTGCAGTTTTCCTCTCCAGGCGATGCATCCTAAGTCTTGCCTCATCCCATCATAATTGCCTTTCCCCCAGTAATAACTCTTGCCCTGCGGTTTATACCTATCCCTTTCCATCGCTAAAGTAAACGTAATCGAATTGTGGTCACTATCACCAAAATGCTCACCTACCTCCCTATCTAACACCTGTCCTGGTTCATTACCCAGTACCAAATCCAATACGGCCTCGCCTCTTGTTGGCCTATCTACATACTGCATCAGGAAACCCTCCTGCACACATTGGACAAAAATGGATCCATCTAAAGTACTCGAACTATAGTGTTTCCAGTCAATATTTGGAAAGTTAAAGTCCCCCATAACAACTACCCTGTTATTTTCGCTCCTATCCAGAATCATCTTTGCAATCCTTTCCTCTACATCTCTGGAACTTTTCGGAGGCCTATAGAAAAGCCCTAACAGGGTGACCTCTCCTTTCCTGTTTCTTAACTCAGCCCATACTACCTCAGTATTCGAATCCTCATCAAATGTCCTCTCAGCCACCGTAATACTGTCCTTGACTAAAAATGCCACCCCTCCCCCTCTCGTACCATCTTCCCTGAACTTACTGAAATATCTAAACCCTGGCACCTGCAACAACCATTCTTCGCCCTGCTCTATCCATGTCTCCGAAATGGCCACAACATCGAAGTCCCGGGTACTAACCCATGCCGCAAGCTCACCCACCTTATTCCGGATGCTCCTGGCATTGAAGTAGACGCACTTTAGACCACCTTCCTTCCTGCCGGTACACTCCTGCAACTTTGAAACCTTACTCATGACCTCACTACTCTCAGCTTCTTGTGTACTGGAGCTACAATTCAGGTTCCCAATCCCCTGCTGAACTAGTTTAAACCCTCCCGAAGAGCATTTGCAAACCTCTCCCCGAAGATATTAGTACCCCTCTGGTCCAGGTGTAGACCATTGTCCAGGAATCTGAAACCCTCCCTCCTGCACCATCCCTGCAGCCACGTGTTCAATTGCTCTCTCTCCCTATTCCTCGACTCGCTAGCACGTGGCACGGGTAACAACCCAGAGATAATAACTCTGTTTGTTCTAGCTCCAAGTTTCCACCCTAGCTCCCTGAATTCCTGCCTTACATCCCTATCCCTTTTCCTACCTATGTCGTTGGTACCTATGTGGACCGTTGGTATGTTGGTACCTATGTCGTTGGTACCTATGTTGGAGGGAAAGTATTTCTGCAGGTTATTGTGTCAAGGACTGAGGACCTAGTTTAACAGTTAGGATTGGACCTTTTCATGCATGAAATTAAGAAACATTTCTATACACACTGCGGTAGAAGTTTGGAACTCTCTTCTGCAAACGTTGTATACTAGATTTTGTAAATTTTAAAGCTGAGATAGATGCACTTGTTATCCAAAGATATGAAGGAATATGAGGCAGTATATTAAGTTAGGATAGATTTGCCATGATCTCATTTGATGGCGGGACAGGATCATGGGGTTAACAGGCCTACTCCTGTTCTGATGTTCTTGGTAATTTGAAAGCTTTTGCACAAATCAGTTGCCCTAGACCAGGGAGACCTAGTAAAGCTTCCATGTGCTAGTGCACATGAATGGGAGAATGATTAGAGGCCACACGAGCAGGACAAACTTCTCAAAAAGCAGAGCTCTGGACTATGTCCTTTCCTGTAAGGTTGGTAGTGCCTTCTCCATGGAGATTAAAATGTGTCAGCATACCGCTTCCCTTTTCATTAATTCCTGGTGCCTCCTTCCAGGCACCACCTACTCTTGCAAGAAAAAGACAAGTGTGATGGTGAGTCATTAATATGTTCTAGTGAAATGGCTGTCATTGTTATATGGCTGCCAGTGTGTGGAAGCTCAGAGATGTGGGTTCAAAGCTTGCACAATGCTAAGAGTATGTGGGTGAGATTAAGTTTAGCTATGCAACCCAATGAAGATTGTTCATAAGTGAGTGGAGCTATTGATTGTGGATCAGGCTAGTAGTGTGGTTGGTAAAATACGGTATTTGACAATGCATTCATTGACCACACGAACTTATGAACATTTTCCTGCACTGAAGTGGAATTTTTTTTAGCATGCGCAATTCACATCTGCATATCTTTGGACTGTGGGAGGAAACCGGGGCACACTGAGGCAACCCCGCAGACACAGAGAGAAAGTGCAAACTCCACACAGTCACCTGAGGCTGGAATTGAACCCAGGTTCCTGGCGCTGTGAGGTAGCAGTGCTAACCACTGTGCCACCATGCTGCCCCAGACACGAGGCTGGATTCATGGTCTTGGGACGTACATTAAATTCTCATCAGGACCACTATAAAATTAAAATTGAATCAATTAAAGTCTGGAATGAAAAAAATGGTGATCATGAAATTACTAGATTATCACAAAAGCCCGCCTGATGCATAATGTCCTTTAGGGAAGGAAATTTGTTGTTCTGGTCTGCCTATGTGTGACCCTAGACCCAAAGATATTTGGTGGATTCCCCTGTAAAATGACTTTGTAAGCCACTCAATTGTATTCAAAGGAAATTAAGGATGGACAATAAATGTGGTCCTTTCAGCAATGCCGACATTGTGTGAATGAATGAATGAATAACAAAAAATGCCTTGTGTTGTAATTATCAGGTGCTTCCACTGGAAAACCATATGGCAAAACCACAGAAATTTCCAGTAATTCTGTATTCGGGCATGGCAATTGTCACATCATTGTATTTGAGTCTAGGAGTTATGGGATACATTCGCTTTGGGGATGAAATTAAAGGAAGCATAACACTCAATTTGCCAGCGTGCTGGTAAGTTTCTTTTTAGAAAATGTTGCTAATCTTGTATCCAGTGGTTAACTATTTTGACCACTGCTTTCAGTCTGGAATTTTTCTGCTCTATATTGTGTAGCTACCCTTTTGTAAATTTATCGTACAGATGGATTTAGCAACCAGGGTGGTGCATCTTCTCGATCCCAAAACTAAGCTGCCAATGATTTTCGAACCAAGCCTGAGGATTTGGTTTATGTGTAAGTTTTCTTTTGCCTCAAGTCAGCGACCCAAAATGTAGGCTGCCTTAGTTATTTTGAATTGCGTCAGGCAGTTTACTTGCAGAAACACCATTCTTCGGAAATCACAGCTAAATAGATTATCACAGAATAATAAACCCGCGGCAGTTTGGAATTTCAAGTTAAGTGTATTTAAGTGTTTATTTGTTAAGATTAGGAAGATATTTTTCCACTTAATGTTGTCCTATGGGTTCATGTTGATCAACATGATTCGATTGATATGCAGCCTCTCAGCAGTCACCCTGTCAAGCCCTCAGAATCTTGTGTTTCAATTAGATCATCTCTCATTCCTCAGTGCTGGAGGGAGAATGGGAGAGTAGTCTGAATGTGAAATGAGATCAAAGGGCAGTGGGTCATTGAAACATAAGAATTAGGAGCAGAAGTAGGCAATTCAGCCCTTCAAGCCTGCTCTGCCATTCAGTCAGATTATGGCTGATCTCTTCCTGGTCTCAAATCGAGATCCCTACCTGTTCTCCATATCCCTTTAACCAGTTTTATATCATAAATATATCTATCGCCTTCTCAAAACCATTGAATGATTCAGACTCCACCGCACTATGGGGCAGTGTGTTCCACAGATTCACCACCCTCTCCAAGAAGTATTTCACCCTGGCTTGCCAATTATGCCTCTAACATTAATTAGATTATCATAGTTTTCGAAAAGTCATTATTTTTAACTGTTATCATGGAAACGGACCTGTCCGGGCCTGGGAAAGCATCTGCCTACATTGAAGTCTTTTGTCACTGGCCTTGGATTCTGGCCAGTCTCGAGCAAGTTGCAAAATATGAACAAATTGGGTCGATCCCCAGCTTGGGTCTCTGTCAGTATGAAGTTTGCACGTTCTCCCCGTGTCTGCGTTGGTTTCCTCCGGGCGCTCCGGTTTCCTCCCTCAAGTCCCGAAAGACGTGCTTGCTAGGTGGAATGGACACTCTGAATTCTCCCTATGTGTACCAAACAGGCGCCAGAGAGTGGCGACTAGGGGATTTTCACTGTAACTTCATTACAGTGTTGATGTAAGCCTACTTGTGACATTAATAAAGATGATAATAGAGCAAATTAATACTGCCATTGAACGCATGCTGTTTCTATTCTGGCTAGCATCCAAGTGATTCCTCTGTCGTATGTTGCTGTTGCATCAGGTTTAACTGGAGCAAGGACAAAAGGTAACATTGAAATAGCTGTTGGGGGGGAGGGGGGGGGGGAAGAGGTGCACTCTCCCCACCATTAAACAGGTCAGCAGTAGTGAGTGCTTTGCCAGCACCATTGATGAAGCTTAAAGACATATAGGAGCCTGCTGTACTTTTGCATGAGTAAAATGTGGAAACCAGCAAAGCTCATCAAAAATTGAAAAAGGAGGATTGCTCTGGGTGCTTTTCAATTGCACTCAGTCACTGAGTGGTATGTATTCATGCTGCAAAATATTGGGGGTGGGAGGGAAGAAAATTGAAATCAAATATGTTAACACTGATCTTTCAAACCTCTCCAGACTTTAACTGTCAAATCTTTTTTTCCAGGTTGTACCAGTCAGTGAAGATTTTGTATTCTTTCGGAATCTTCATAACATATGCTGTCCAGTTCTTCGTTGCAGCAGAGATAATTGTCCCAGTTGCAGTAGCTAAGGTCCCTGAACGCTGGGAGTTGTGGGTTAATCTGGCTGTTCGAACTGCTCTAGTCATAATCACCTGTAAGTAAAGTCTTTTTTTTTTTTGAAGACTCTGTTTTCAAGATTTTTAAGCTTCTCTTTCCAGTTTTTCTTTGATAATCCATGACAAAACTAAGAAGCAGTCTTTGACCCATGATTTCCAAGCTTTAATGCAATCTTTAGGATCGTGTATCCTAAAGATCACAACATTGAGTAGAACGTCTGAAAAATACTATAGCTGTTGGAAATCTGAAATAAAAACAGAAAATATAGAAGTATTTAGCAGGTCTGGCAAGTTCTGTGGAGAGTGAAATTAAGTGAATATTTTGGATCAAGGTCTTTTGGTACTGAGAAAAGTGGGGAAGGGGGCGGGGGGGGGGTGAGGGATAATAGAGCAAAGCAAAGGTCTGTGATAGGGTGGAAAAGCAGGAGAGATTTAATGACAAAAGGAATCCTGATGCAAGGTAGAAGGAAATGGTAATGAGACATGTTTTTTGTTCATTGTCTGGATGCGGTGTACATGATAATCGCAGAATTGTAACCAACAGCTGTTGTCTGTTCTAGTAAGAGCGAAGGTTATGGTCTGAATTTGTTGAACTCGATATTGAAGTGAGACGTGACCAGGGTGTGACAAAGTACAAGTGCTAATTTAGGAATTTAGTGCAGGAGAAGGAGATGTTGCTGTCTGTAAACCGGTGATTGTTTAGGACTTTAATGAGATGAGCAGGTCAATATAATATGCAGGGTGGTTCAAGGGGAATCAGTAGTTGTAGTGTATTTAGATTTCCAAAAGGTATTCGATAAGTGTCGCATATAAGGCTAGTGCAAAAGATGGGATTTTGTGTTGTTGAGGATGAGGATATTGGCTTGGGTAGAGAATTGATTTGCAGGAAACGGTTGGGATAAATGGGCCATTTTTAAGTTAGAAAACAGTAATTAGTGGAGTGTTGCAGAGATTAGTATTGGGCTTTCGCTACTTACAATCTATATAATGACTTGGGTAAAGAGACAGACTGTTTTGTAGACAAACATGATCCAAAAGTAGGTAGGAGAGCAAGGTGTGAGGAGGATACCAAGAGTCTGCAAAGGAATATAAATGAGTTAAATGGGGTCAAAAAATTGACCAATGGAGTATAATGTGGATTCTGGAATGGTCCCAGTGGATTGGAGAATATTCAATAGTTCAAGGAAGGAGACCCAGAAGTTTTATTCATTCATGGGATATGGGCATCGCTGGCTAGGTCAGAATTATTGCCGATCCCTAATTGCCCTTGAGCTGAGTGGCTTGCACCATTTCAGAGGGCGTTGCTGTGGATCTGGAACCACATGTAGGTCAGACCAGGTAAGGCTGGCAGATTTCCTTCCCTAAAGGACATTAGTGAATTAGATGAGTTTTTACAACAATTGATAATGGTTTCATGGTCATTGTTAGACTTTTTAATACCAGATTTTTTTTTTTTACTATCTGCTGTGGTGGGATTTGTACCTGGGTCTCCGGATTACTGGTGCAGTGGCAACACCACTATCCAACCGCTTCCCCTAAAATAGGAAACTATAGGCCAGTTGGACTAACATCTGATGGGAAATTTCTAGGAGCCCATTATTAAGGAAATTATGACAGGGTGCAGGATCGGGTAGAGTCAGCATGGTTTTATGACAAGGGAATTATGCTTAATTAATTTATTAGAGATTTTTGAGGTAATAACATACAATGTGGATAATGGGGAACCTGTGGAGTGGTATACTTGAATTTCCAAAAGGCATTTGATAAGGTGTCACATCAAAGGTTACAACACAAAATAAGAGCCTCTGGTGTAGGGGAAAACATATTAGCACGGGTAGGGAATTTGTTAGCAGATAATAAGCAGAGAATTAGTATAAATGGTTCTTTTTCAGATTTGTGGGCTGTGGCTAGTGGAGTGCTGAGGCCTCAATTATTTACAATCTATATCAATAAATTTGCCAATGACTTCCAAGTTAGGTAGGAAAGTATGTTTTCAAGAGGAAATAAAGAGTCGGCCGGCAAGACTGTCAGCACAACACAACATAATTATTCAACTTCTGGAGACCCACGGACTTCATGTGCAAAAGAAGGCTCGCCAGCCGATTCGCCGGGATTCTGCTCATCAGTCCTCCATAAACAAGGTAGAGCAGCACTTAAACTGCGCTTGCGCAGCCAACCTCACCCAGCTTGCAGCCATGGTGCCGAGACCACCGGTTCCACGATTCGGGGATGCAGACGTGGGAGGCTCTTAGAGGCATTCAAGGCCAGGAGGGATGACTTGTTCGCCTGAGTGTCCTGGAGGTAAGCCATGCAGTAGCCACTGTCATTGGGGATGAAGTGACAGCGGCCACCTGCTCGGGCAGCTTGACCAGGAGGATCAGCACACAGTGGCGCAAGAAGGTCAAAGACCTACACGGGTGAATTGGCATGGCACCCCCTCCTTCCCCTTCCCCCTCCTTCCAGAGTAGTCACCAACACTGATCGGCACATGCCGGAGAGATGAGGATCCACCGGGCCTCACCCAGAAGGACTGGCACATGGGAGTTGTTATCGCAATACTGAATGACCCATCCCTTTAACTGAGCACATGTCCATTTTCCCGCAGGTTCTCCAGCTGACCACCTCGGAGGGGAGCTCAGAGGATGCCACCGTATATGAGTCACAACTGTTACCCCCAGCTCAAAGACACATACCTCGGTAGCCAAAGTTAATGGACAGCATCACATAGTTGCTGATGTGCATCAAGTGAAGTCAGTAACACCCAGGCAAGATAGCAGTCGGAGGTCTGCTGGATCTCGGTATCCAGCTGGGTTCTAGTCCGATGCCCCTTCCTGGGGGGACACCTAGACACAGTGGTAGAGCAAGGAAGGCTAAGCGCATCGAGGATCACTGAGGGGACTGGGTGAAGGGGGTAGATAGGGGGTGGTGGCGAGACTGGGGCAGTACCAACGGAAGAGTGGGGCACTGTTGGACACTTGTGAAACATTAAAAACCCTTCATCACAATCCGTCTGATTGGGATGCTAGGCAATAACTCCCACATGTTAAATGGCACGCCCACCCAGCGGAATCTACTTGGAATGTGTGAACTGGTCACTTAACTATGATTGGCAATTCCCTATTTGCAATGGCCTTCATCCTTAATGGCCATTTAGCTGTTAAATGGCTGCTGGGCAGCTAGTGTTCTCTTCGGGCCCTCACTCCTAAATGAGTATGCCACCACCGTCACAGACTTCATCAGCATATGTATGGACAACTGCGTGCCAAAGAAAGCAGTACATGCATTCCCCAACCGTGAACCATGGCTCAACCGCAAGATTGACTCTCTACTGAAGGACAGGGCTGAGGTGTCCCAAGTCAGGCAACCCTGACCTATTCAAGAAATCAAGGTACGACTTCTGCAAAGCCACCCGAGATGCCAAGAGAGAATATCAGACCAAGCTGGAGTCACAGAATAGTGTTACAGACTCTCGGCGGTTGTGGCAAGGCCTAAACAACAGAACGGACTACAAAGCGAAGCCGAGCAGTATCTCCAGCAGCATCGCACCCCTCCCCGATGAACTTGATGCATTCTATGCTCGGTTTGAGCAGGAAACCAACGATCTGCCCCAACAGCCCATAACTTACCCATACACACCATCACAGCTTCCGAAGTCAGATCGGCCTTACTGAAAGTGAACCTTCGGAAGGCGACAGGTACGGACTGGATCCCTGGTCGTGTACTAAGAGCCTGTGCGGACCAGCTGGCAAAGTGTTTGTGTACATCTTGAACCTGTCCCTACTCCACTCCGAGGACTCCACCTGCTTCAAGAAGACCACCATCATACCGGTGCCAAAGAAAAACCAGGCAACGTGCCTCAATGACTACCGTCCGGTGGCCCTGAGGTTGGTCATGAAGCGCATCACCTCCATACTCCCAGAACGCCTTGATCCACGGCAATTTGCATACCGCTGTAACCAGTCCACAGCAGACACACCTCCCTGGGCCTACACTCATCCCCAGAGCATCTCGACAACAAGGAC